>NC_133818.1:3151621-3451621 GCF_043250625.1 Sebastes fasciatus
GTGAAATTCCCTGCTGGATTTTTGGTAAAGGAATTATATATCTGACTCGACCAGCTGTTTGAAGATTCAACACACTTAAGCATTAGTGCTGTTTGGGAAAGTTTCCTTGAGATACTTCTATCTCATCCTTGAAGCCTTTTCTCTCTTGTAAGAACATTAAATAAATTAAAGCAGAACTTAAATCCCACATTTGTTTAAAGATATCTGGAGACAGTTTGGTATTTATTTCCTTGGTGGCAGCAAAACACAAGCCTTCAGAAACACTTTTAGTGCTGACTAACTCTGAAATACACACTATAAACGCTAGTCTATTAACATTTAGGGTAACATACGACCCATAATGCAACACTCCGTAGTCAGAGGACATTCAAAAAGAATATCTGATGTTGCTAACAAATATAATCACACCTTTTTAGGCTGCCGACGCCTGCGTTAGACAATCTTGGGAAGTGAAATCATCACCTTGCCAGAGAACTGCTTCACAGTTACCTTTGAGCAATGCTAAATGTCTGTGGTTGTACTGGCAGCTCCTCTTCATAATGCTGGTGATGTGAAGCAGCGTGTTTCTGGGAAAAGAGTGCATGTGCTCAGCTAATCTTTCCTGGGTAAATAAACACTAAAAAAGAAGTGCTCTTCCATATCTACTCAGGCTGAATCACGGCTGAAGGCCTGCAGCACAAAAAGAAGATTCACTATTTAAATTCAGGAAATGTGTGAGTGCATGAATTCAGTTGGCGCTGTTGTGTTTCGCCATAAATCACGTTAAACGGCGTGCAGAGCATGCTGTGGTAGCAGTAAAACATTTGGCATGGCACAAGGGAGAAAAACTCCCCGAGAGGAGAAGCAGAGAGAGAGAGAGAGAGAGAGCAAAGGATCATGGGATTAAAAATGAAGTCTGTTTTAACATGAAGCTGTTTGAAATGTTGACACATTTCACAACACATGATGGGAAATTACCAAAGTTTCAGTATGAGAGCAGGTAACGTCGACCACTTGTTCTTCACAGACACATTCTTTTAAGCCTTTTGCACCTTTTTTATGCATCAGCTTGAAAGTTTCCACATGACTTTAATTCTTCAGAAGTCTCAATGAGCTTTAAATGAGAGAAGAGCAACACTGTGTCTTCCTTTGTCTTGTTTTTCTGTTGTATAATCCTGTATAAATACAGATCTATAGATAAAAAAGACAAAGAGTGAGTAGACAACAAATATATTTAATCTTTACTTTGTGCATATATGATGTGTCTTTTTCATTCCCCTCTATGTTCATGTGCTTCCTGGTATTGCATCAACAATATCATATTTTGAGCCTGAGTTTGCAGGGTGGCCAAACCTCCAATATGTGTGAAGCAAGTTCAAATGTGTGCTCTGGGAATGCAAGTGGTCGGCAGCTCCATTAATCTTAACTAAATAAAACAGGCGGTGGTGTAAATCAGCACGAGAGGGCATCTCAAAAGAAAAACTTGGCGCATTTTGTAGCTTTTTTTCTTTTTAAGAAGCAGATTTATGGCTCCGACCAAACAAAATCTTTCTTGGTCCGTACTAGTCTCTATCTAATCTTCTCTATTTGCAGCAGCTGTTCTACAACACAAATGTTCCCTAATTCATACTTTTACGGCTCTGGATCAAACCAGCGACTCGTGGTGTGTTTCTGTTTTGGTACCAGATAGTTTGGTTGCTAATGTTGGTTAAACACCCACACTATTTGAATTTCCTGCCACAGCTCGAGAATGTCGTCTTTGATATGAGCTTCTGAAATGTAATGCCACCTGGTCTTCCTCACTCTTAATGAGACACTGGGACATTTCCCTTTCTTTGTGCTTTAGTGTGTTTAACCAACCCATCTGGTTTGGTTGTCCGCTGGCATCTTCTTGTCTCTGTACCAGGCTGTTATGGCAAATCTTAAATTATCAGACTCTTTTATGGCTCTAACCAAACTGAACTCTTTCCTTTGGCTTGTCCGGGTCTAATGTACAAAGTCTTTTGATGGCATTAACCGTTGGACCAACCAGAAGTTAAAGGAATCTATAAAGATTTACTGATGACCACTCAAAATATTATTATAGAAAATATTCTTTCATTATTTATATACAGAGACAATATGTAAGAAATAAGACATCTACAGACACAGCTTTCCCTGCATGATATATAAATCACGACATGTCAAAGTCATGTTACTATAAATAAAACATGCCCAGTGTATTAATGAACAGACAGACTCCAGAGGGTTAAATCCATTTTATGAAACAAACCTCACTTCAACTCCATTTAAAGTTAAAATATCGAGGTATTAAACCCTAAAGCACACATTGTCATTTCAGATCCTATTTTTGAGCAAAACGTGAGCTTGTCACATGTAATCACTGTAAGAAACAGGAACATTTCTAAAAATGCTCCGTATAACTTTAATCGTGGAGTTCTAACTTATAATCAGAGGGTTATTATCCAGAGTTTTTATGATGCTTTTGTTGGAGAAGACGCTGCATGTTTCCATTAAACTCGTCCTGCATACACAAGAGCTATTACAAAACCAGCTCTATCTGGATCGATCGAGTCCTCCCGTCGGCGTCTTGAGGACGTTGTCAACCACTTCACATGATCCTCGTCTTCCAAACAGTCCGCCTCCCCGCTGTGTTCGGTGCGCTGGGGAAAACGCAGAGGCCAATGGGTAATTTTGTGGCTCTGCCTGTTATCCTCGTTTGGCCTGGAGTTTTTTAACAAGGACAGGGCTGAACCAGCCTCCATGCACTCTGTCTGTGTGTGTGTGTGTGTGTGTGTGTGTGTGTGTGTGTGTGTGTGTGTGTGTGTGTGTGTGTGTATGTGTGAGTGTGAGTGTGTGTGTGTGTGTGTGTGTTTGAAGGCACTGAAATTCAAACCCAGTGCCTGAATTGGTACAAAATCTGTGCCAGTACTAGCAGTCTGCATAGCGTGGAGGCCTGCAACTAATATAGTGATTATTCTGCGGATGAATCCGTTCATTTTGAGTCTTTAAGAGCTCATTGTGACGTCTTCAGACAATCACATTAGACTAATTCACATTTGACAAGCTAGAACTGCAATTATTTTTATAAAACGCATATATATTGATCACTTTTGTGCCAATAATTAGGCTCCATAAATCAAACTGGACTGTGTCCTTCTGTCCCTCCTCCATCACTCCATCCATCATCATTTCTTTACTAGTTTCCTCCACCTGCTTCCTCTCCGAGAGGATATTTAAGGTTATTTTCCTCTTGTTTTTCTGCTGCTGATAAGAACTGCTTGATAAGTGCCAGAAGAGGAAGAGGAAGAGGAGGAAGAGTTGAGTGACAGTGTTGTAAGACGACAGGAAACATCAGGCAGCTCCACCCTGATAGAAAGAGACAGAGATGTTCCTCTTTCTCTTCTCATTTCACCAAATCTTTTTTATTGAGAAAGTGTTTTGTAAACACAATCAGACATTTGTACACTGAGTGGAGCAAAGTCAAAGTTCACTTTCACTTCCTGTGTGGGGTTTCTTCTTCTGTGTTTTTCTCAGAAATGTGTGAGTTCAAAAAGGTGAAATGAAATGAACAATAACAAATCACATAAATATCAGTTTAAATAAACAATGGGATTCCTAATTTTAGTCCAACATGCAGCTAATTTGTTTCTTCTCACACTTGAAATATACATGAAGTCCTCTTACTTTATTTCTTCTTCTGTGTATAAAAAAACTGACATTTATTTGTAATCTTCTTCACCTCCAGCCAGCATGAAGAAAGGCCACAACGGCTCCAGCTGGACCAGCGAGCGGAGCCTCATGTTCGGAGGAAACGTCCAGAACGCACTGACGCCGTCCTCTACGACCTCCGCCTCCTCGTCCTCCGTGGCCTCCGCCACCCCGGTGACCTCCATCGACGGAGTCAGCTTCACTGAAGGAGACCTGCTGCTTCAGGTAACACTTCAGAGATGTTCATTGTTTAGTGTTTTAGACTAAAAGCAACAGGAATAACCTTTTATTTATTTTGGTCTCCAGGCGCTGAACGGCTTTGTGCTGGTGGTGACGGCTGAAGGCTACGTCTTCTACACATCCCCCTCCATCACGGACTTCCTTGGCTTCCACCAGGTAAAACATGATGCATGAGCTGATAATCAATAATAGTAGAATAATACTGAAGGTCACTTACATTGTCTTCCTCAGAACCAACGTTAGAAAATGCTTTACGCCAAAGAAAGGGTCAAAATAAACAAAATAAAATGTCAAAAGTCCAAAATGTATCTTTGAACAGTCTTAATGTAACGATCTGAGACATACAGTGCATAAAAATGAGATCTCAGGTATTCAAATCTAAAAGATAATAGTCAGTCTGAGCTCCTCAGGCACTTTATTCCCATCAATTCTTAATCAATATGCTCACATATACTACCGTCAGTTTTCATTGCATGCTGCAAGATGTTGAGCTTTATTGATTCTTGTGAAGAAATTATGATATTTATCAGGGAGAAAAAACTCTATTTAATTGTGTGTGTGTGTGTGTGTGTGTGTGTGTGTGGCGTGCGTGTGTGTGTTTAGTGTGCGTGCGTGCGTGCGTGCGTGCGTGCGTGCGTGCGTGCGTGCGTGCGTGCGTGCGTGCACTGAACTGAACTGAACTGCTGTGAACTCTTGACTTGTAAACACGTCCGTTTGAACCGGGTTAAAGATGTCTGCAGTCTGGGATAAAAAAAAGAAAATGTTGCCTGGGGAGAGTGCACAACAACAACACACACATATACACACACACGCACACACACACACACACTTACTGTATATACACACATTTACACACCACAGCTTTTCTACGACACAATCTGACTATTTATTACCATGATAAACCTTATTTGTAGAGCAGCTTTGCACATTGAAGAGCAGACATGTGACATCTTATATATCTTAATAAGTACATAGTAGCAGTAGTAGTACTGGTAGGATTTAGGTTTGTAACATCCAGCAGTAGTAGCAGTAGTAATAGTAGTATTACTAGTACTAGACCTCCTTTCACATAGTGTGTTGTTGGTTGTGTGTGCATGAGAGTAAGATGATAACAAGTATTGGATAATAGATCCAGAGGAAGACGTTTTGTTGGCGAGCTGCAGCTCTTCTAGTGTTTGTTCTGGCCAACTGCGTTCAAGAGCGATGATGCAAGTGTTAACACACACACGGTGTGAAGAACGCTGTGGGCCCTGACACTCTGAGCGGAGTGGATGAATGCCACCGACCGACATAAGGCTGGAAACACAGAGACGCCGTTGTGCTAAAGGAGCGAGGTGCTGAGCGAACCACACCTCTCGGCTTTCTTTCTCTTACTCAAACAAAACCCTCCTTTGTCAGCGCTGCTGAAAAATGGCTTCAAACTGCTCAGCAGGCTTTGTTGAGTTCAAAGACACCCTGAAGTCAGGATTTGTGAGCACTAGAGTTTTTTTTTAACCACTACAGAAACAGAAATAGTGCCTAATGCTTGTACTTCTACTACTGCTGCTGATGTTATTCTATTTTATTCTTTATTTATTTGATTAAATCCTTCATGTCACAGTTGAGAGCCGGTGTTCTTCCTCTGGCCACTGAGGTCGGTCAATTCACTAAGAGAGTTAATGTTCCTTTAAATGTCTCCATAAAGTATATTCTGAAGCAGAACAAAACATGAAGTTTGTTTGTTAACTTAGCCTCAAAAGCCAGAAAAAAAGCTATTATTGAATTAGTATTTATTCAGATTTTTTCAGTACTACATAGTCAATGTTTTATGAATGTTGTTGTAGACAAAGAAGGTCTGAACATTTGATCGTGAGAGAAGTTGTTTGGAAATGTATACGCAGCACTTTTTACAGTTAAGAACACTAATGATAATGCTGGATTGCAGTAAATTGCTATTTGAATTCATACAACAAAGAAATGTTGATTTATTTCTCTCTTTTCAGTCGGATATCGTCCATCAGAGCGTGTTTGAGTTGATCCACACAGACGACCGAGCTATTTTCAGACGGCAGCTTCACTTCGCTCTCAACCCGAATACCAACCAGCAAGACGGCACCGCAGCGAGTCCCAGTACGTCTGCTCATTATGTACACTACAATATCTGAATGTGTGTTACACCTGAGCAACACCGTAAACAGAAAAGGCAAAGAGGAGCAATATAATAAATCAAATAATCAAGGGGTTTCTTATAGTTCCCAATAGGAAATATCCAGTCTGTCCATTATACATACAGTTCCTGCATTTATTTTTGTCTTTATTTATTTTATTTGTCCTTATTCTACCATATTACCATATTTTCTTGTTGCTTGCTTCAGTAATATTTTGAGAATATATTTTTAAATATAAATGAAACTTGTTAGCTGAGCATCTAATCTGATGATCACAGCACTGATTATCAACATTAGATGGAACTAGATGGTCAATGTTTCGTCTCTGCTGCAGGTGAGCAGAGCTCGGCGGAGGTCAGCAGCAACGTGATGACCTACGACCCGCAGGCCATCCCTCCAGAGAACTCCTCCTTCCTGGAGAGAAACTTCTGCTGCCGCTTCCGCTGCCTGCTCGACAACTCCTCCGGCTTCCTGGTAAAATACACGCCAGCGAAGATTGTCTGTGTTTTAAAAGATGAATCACACTCAATAATAAATACGCTTTTTAAAATGACACTGATCCTGCTGAACCAGATGTTTGAAACTTGAGGTCAGAGATGATTGCGTGTTTGTCTCCAGGCCCTGAACTTCCGCGGCCGCCTGAAGTTCCTCCACGGTCAGAACCGGTTGTCGGAGGACGGGGCGCTGGTTCCCCCGCAGCTCGCTCTGTTCTGCATCGCCACGCAGATGCAGCCGCCGTCCATCCTGGAGATCCGCACCAAGACGCTCATCTTCCAGACCAAACACAAGCTGGACTTCACTCCCATGGGCATCGACACCAGGTAGACGCTCACACACGGGTTGTTTATTAAGATCACAATAACTCATTAACAGATTGAGATGGTTTCTTATCTTTTATATTGAGTACAAAGTTTATACAAGCTGGTTCCATATTAATACTATGTTCTGACAAACAGAAAACACTTAAGGATTATAATGCAAACAAAACAGATTTATTTCTGTAATTGTCTGCTTCTCTAAAGCAAGAGAACCATAAAAACACTAAGAATGTATGTATTAAGATTCATTTAATCAGGTAGTCAGACGACCAACATACAAAAACAGGCTACAAGAGTGACCTTTGACCTTTAATTCAAACATTGAAAGTGTCTTTATCTCTCCTCTACAGAGGGAAGGTGGTTCTGGGTTACAATGAAGTGGAGCTCTGTATGAAAGGTTCAGGCTACAACTTCATCCACGCTGCAGACATGATGTACTGCGCCGACAACCACATAAGAAGTAAGTCACCGCCCAAATATTCGCTCATTACAGCTTCTCAAATGTGTAAATTTGTGCTTTTCTTTTTCAGATTAAAATGTTGACATTTGGGGTTGAAATGAGCGATTAGAGGATGTTATTTTTGGGCTAAAGGAGAGGTTGATTTAGTCCTCGTGGCACTGCGAGGGGAGAATTAGTTTTTATTTCAACAACTTAAAATGGTCTCTTTCACTGTTGTATTTGTGCACAGATTGAGATAACACATTTATTACAGTGTCCTTAGAGAGAGAAAAAGGAATGTTTTACTTTACGTTAATCTGATATTTTGTTGAGACTTGTGTCAGGCTGAAAGTGATACAGACATGTGAGCAGGTCTATTATAGGTTGATGTATGAATGGATATATTGATGGATGTCCGGTCTTTTCTGTGTCGTATCCAGTGATGAAAACCGGAGAAAGCGGCTTCACCGTCTTCAGGCTTCTGGCCAAAACTGGGATGTGGGTCTGGGTCCAGGCCAACGCCAGGCTGGTGTTTAAAACAGGGAAACCGGACTTCATCGTGGCCCGGCAGAGAGCTTTGACGTAAGTTCACAGCCAAAGAGCTGGGAGTGTTTCTTTGTAATGGTTTAGTCGGAGCAGCAAACCCAGTCTTGTTTTTGTTTGCTACAGAAATAACGAAGGGGAAGAGCAGCTACGCCTCCGTCGGCTGCAGTTGCCGTTCAACTTTGCCACTGGGGAGGCGTTGCTTTATGATGTCACTCCAACCGTCGAAGTCCTCGACCCATGCTCCGCCCCCGACCAGAGGAAGATAGACGAGTACACCGTCCCTCGCGAAAGCATGCTGGGCTGCATGCTGAGTCAGGACCAGTCTATCTACTGTGAACACAACAACACCAACTCCCTCAGCTCTCTCAACGATGCCGCCTTCAAGGACACCCACCCTACAGTCAACATTCCTGGAGATATCTGGGAGCTCACCACACCCAAACCTGTTGTGGGGAGCCTGGTGAAGTCCGAGGCCACAGTTCAGGACATGATGGAGACCCTGCAGCAGATCCTCGGGGAGAGCGACCTCGGCGACACCCTGCATGTGGGGCCTGAAGAGCTCAAGAGCTGGGAGAGCACCCTGCTGAAGATGACTAACAACAGCTGCGAGATGAACGAAGACCTGGACGACATCCTCAGCAACGACATCCTGTCGTACGTAGAGGAGCAGCTCCAGTTGGAGGGCGGCCTCAAGCTGCCAGATCAGCTGGATGACATACCAGTCTGCCTTTCCACTTTGGACCTCCCGAACCAGATTCCTGACCGGGTTGGGGAGCAGAACTTCGGCTGGCCTCTGGAGCCCCAAAACCAGCTGATACCAAACGGCGGGCAGATGTTAACCGGACAGCCGACTCCAGGCCTGGGGATCATGAAGCTGACCCACATGGATCTTCCTCAGTTGAGTTCCGGTCCAACCCTTCAGCAGATCGCCTCACTGCAAACGCTTCCCGCTTCTGTTGGTCTTCAACTGGGAACCACAGGCAACACTGGTGCTCCGGTTACCTTCAACCCCCCCATGGCGGCTCAGACGCAGAACCAACTGAGATCCTTGCAGGTCGCTGCCAAGGACAACAACCGCGGAGCATTCTCGCTCAGGCAAACTTCAACCAATCAGATTCACCCCAACCAAATGGCTCAACCAATGCAGAACCACCTTCAGATGAGGACGCCCAGCCTACCAATCGGCCTCCAGGACCAAAGCGCAAAAAGACAGTTAACTCCTGTGTTCAACTTTCAGGGAAACCAGTGGAACGCCTCCGTCCCCAACTCAAACCAAGCCAACAACTTTGTAGAAACGTACACCCAGAATATTTCAAACCAACCCGGTTTTACTGCAGATCCTTCCTCGTCGAGCTGCTTACAGGGACACTTTGCACTTAATACACAGAACAATGACAATCAGAGACAGCCTTGGCCGCCGGAGCAGCAGCTCATCTCAAGTGGACACCAACAAATGGGCGCCTGCCTCAACCAAATGCCAGGATATCAGAGGAATCCTCTTCCCGATGTCGTCGCGGCCCAGAACGCTGTCAACGGCAGGCCGATGTTCAGGACTCCAGAGACTTCAAACGTACCGTTTCCTGTTCAGCAGGTCATGGAGCCGCCACCTCTTGCACCTTCTAGCAGCTGTATGTACAGAAATGCCCCCACCTCTGTGCCTGTAAACGGGGTGCACCTCAGTCAGGTGCCCTCCTGCCAGAGACTGAACCCCGCCAGCAGCCAGATTCCCTCCAAGCCCTCCTGCTTCTATCAGGGTCTCCCCGGAGGCGGCTCCGTGCCGGGGATGACGGCGATCCCGAATCCTGATGAGGCGGCGCTGTCCTGCCAAATGACGGCTGGTCTCGACCCGGACGGCCTGCTGATGCAACAACAGCCGTACCTAAACTTCAGTGAGCAGACACAGGTAAGCCGGACTCTGCATTCCTATTTCTACAAGTTTTAACTTAAAGGACCACTTCAGAATACAATGACTTAGTATACTGCTGGGTAGTTTAATGCATATTAATACATCAACATTTATTGTTTTAATTATCTGAATCTGCAATGTAACTAAAGCTGTCAAAATGAATTTAGTGCAGTATAAAGTACAATATTTGCCTCCAAAAAGTGGTGGAGTAGAAGTAGAAAGTACCTCAAAATTGTACTAAAGTACAGTACTTGAGATTTTCCTCACACATTATCTACTGGTCAGCATTTCTTTCACATATTCTCTTGAGTTTCCACTCAAATTCCAGTTGATTGGAGACTTTAAATGACTCTCTGGTATTTGTTATTCTACGTACGTCTTTTGTCATTTCACAGATCAACAGCCGTCCAGTCGTGGGGAACGGAGGTTTCCCCTTCTCCTCGCTGCCCAACGGGAACGCATACTACTCAGAGAACAAATAGGAATCAGCCGCTGTGACTTGTGGACGGCAGAGGATCCCAACTCGGACTGAAACGGCAGTTTTAAACGAAGCAAAAAAACTCCTGTCTCTAAACATGAAAGTGGATCAGACTGAAGAACAGAAATGTGCCTGAGAAGGACGAGGAGACACAACAGGACGCCTCTCCTTCCTCTTTCTTCTTCTTTTTAGGAAACCGTGATGAAAGTGTTTGGTTCAGGATGGCTGAAGAAAAAAAGAAAATCTGTCTTTGTCAAAGAAGACAGAAGGAATTCCCTCTTTGGAGCTGGTTGGATTATACCAAAACAAGGATGACCTGAATCACTGATTTGTTCTGTGCAAAATCAGGATCAAGTTGGAGGAATTTGAACACGAGAATGATGGATGAAAGTCATCGTCGCTCATCGTCAGCTGCTGTGTATGTATCGGAGGCGGGATAGTGAACAAGATCAACTCCTGAGTCCTCGTCCCTGACGCCTTTTCTCTTGTAAAACCCTGTCTTCTTCTGCTCATTGCAGTGGGCTCCTTACTGCCCCCCTGTGGTCAGAGGCCCTGCTCACACCTGGCATTAACATGCATCTCGTCTCCAACGACCACTTGTGATCAGATCTCACTTCCCCACTCTACAGGCAAATAAACACGTAGTAAACACACGGCTAATCCAGCAGACGGTGTGACGTAGCATTACAGGGATGTCTGTAGCAATGTCAGGTACATTTTATTAACATCTAAATTAGGGCTGATAGAGTTAACGCAGATTGTTTTAACAGTATGATAATAATGCACTTCCTGTTCCTAGTCTGATAGTCTGTAGATTTCACACCTGTACTTAGAGCTGTCCACTTGTGATGGGATCACTGAGGACGTGTGTGTTACTTCCAGATGTGCACAGGGCCAGAGAGCAGAAAACACCCACTGCAACCAACCGTTTGTTTGGATCGTTGGCAGAGGGCAATCGTCTGTGTGAATGTGGACATTATTCAGTCTGAAAACATGAACAGCATGTTTGATTTGATGAGCCTGGAGGACGGTGAAGAACTAACAATAACGTACCGAGTGGATGTGAGCGTGCTGTGGAGTAGTTAAAGCAGCCGAGCTCATCGTTTTAAACCACCAAACTCCATCTGTGCTGTCATTGTTATCAGAAGAAATGCATCATTTAATCTCCTGGACAGATTTCTCGGTGCTTATAAAGAGAAATATTTGACCTCCTTTAGTGTTAGAAACCAGAGAAAGGACTTGAAGGACGAGGACTACGTGGGTGGTTCGGTGGACCTCCTCCCGTCTCCCACACAGCGGCTGAGACCTGAATGAAAGATAAATAATCCTCTGCCGTCTCTGACGCACAAACAAAAATCTCTTTTCTACTTTGAGCGCTCAGAAGGATGAAATATATCTACTTTTTGTTGTTGTTGCTGTTTTTGTCCTTTTGAAAACGCGTCTTGATCACGTTCATTTCAACTCTTTGCTGTCCCGGTGAGGGAGACTTGCTTTGCAGACAGGGTATTAAAAAGAAAACGCACATCATCATCCTCCCAACAGAGATGAGTCAGTGAAAGCAGCTGCTTGTTAGTGCCTCTTTTATGTATTTGAAAAGCATTCAGTCAAAGCTTTTATCGCTGAGCCACTTCTTCTGAACTCTAATATTCCTGTGTTGTTGTTTTCCTGTTGTAGGGAGAAAGAGAAAATACAGACGGTGCCTTAAACTGACACAACTGTTGACATTTTAAAACATTTCCACCGGGAATATATGCAACAAAAAAAAAAGGTGTAGTGGAAATTTGATATTTGATACAAACCAAACTCGCCCTTGCCTTAAAGTCACAGAGACCATTTGTGAGATTTCTTTGTTTGCCAAAGCAGAGTAAAGAAGAGAAGCTTTATTACTACAACAAGAGATGCCTTAACAAACTGAAGATGGTGTTAGTTCTCTGCATTTTATAGATATTGGATCATAAACTCATTATAATGTATTATTTGAATATAAATTAAATAGCTTTTTTTTTTTATAATAGGCTCCGACTGAGAGTCGAAGCGAAGCAGACTCACTCACTGCCTTAAGATTGTCTTTTTAGACCTGAACCTGAACCTGAACCTGAACCTAAAGACCAGGATGTTAATCAGTCTCTACTGTCCTCCGTCCTCTTCCTCTTTCCTCTTTCTGTCTTTGTGGTTAATTTATCGACGTTCTTGCTCGGACCGGGAGTATCGACGATCTCCCGGGCAGCGAAAACACAGAAGTAAAACGGTTAAAGGCAGCTATTGTATATTATAAATGAGGAAAAGAAATGGAAAAAATGAACACTTCACAAGTGCCTTTTAATTGACCTCTTTTTGATTGTCTGTTTATTTTTTTAAAAACAACACAATTCAGCACTTCGATTGAAAAGAAACAGCACGAGGAAGCCTCAAAGTGCTTCATCCAGTACTGAGCCATGAAATCTACAAAAGTACAAAAGCAGTGAGTTAAATACCAAAAGAGAGTCAGTGAAGCCGTCTGTGATGCTTTATTCTCCAGGATACCAAAGGGAAAAGACACATCGGCTGTCTGTGGATGCTTTCAGGATTCCTGCACAGACAACAGACCAGAGTGATTGTAGTTGAGCTTTCACTGAATGTGAAAAATGTTTGATATTGAAAAATTGAGAAATATGCTGCGTTCATGTAAGCAGCGTTCACGCCAACACGCCGAAGTCACACTTAAAACTGGGATACATTGATTCTTCTGACAGCTTCTAAATAATGCATCAAAAGGAAAACAAATATGGATATGGATTATAATAAAAGAAATGATCTCTAGTTGCAACCGGCATGTTTTCACTATTTCTTGACATTTTATAGACAATTATTAATCAATTAATGGAAAAAATAAATCACAGAACTGCAGCTTTTTAAAATTAAATTTGGTTTTCACTGGATTATATATTATCTATATAGTCTATGAATTCTGTATTAGTGAGACAAATCTTAATTATGACTTGACATGAACACTAGTTACAAGTCTCAAATCCGTACTACAGTACTTCACGTTGTACTACACAATGATCATCCTAGTACTCTGTTTTAGTACTGGTTACAAAAACAGGAAGTGACACATAGTATAGTTGCTGAAAGGCATTCTGGGTAATGTAGTAGGAAAGGATGCAGGTTGAGTTACAGTTTGTTGTGATTGCTTTGACTCAATTTTCATAACATAATGTGCAAAACTCTTAATTTTAGGCTCCAGATGTCATCAAGCGTGCATCATAAAAACATCTACCGTATCTCAGATTTAATCATGAAGATAATTTAGTCGTATTAACGCCGTCAAACAGATTCTCATCAAAGTGAAGTCATTTTTCTCAGATTATATAAGAAGCAATGAGAGAAAATGGTACATCTACACAGAAGTAGATGTAAAATGATGTTTCCCTTTACAAGCTTGCAGTTTATTCACCAAATGTTCTATATTACTGTGATTAAATCTACATGAATTTAGTTTTTAAAGATAAGAATGAAGCGCTTCAGTCTGGATCTTTGCATATTAGAGGTCTGTGTAAATTGAGCCGGAGCAAAACAAAACAGTGCATTGTAACAAAGACCCACAGATTTCTCCCCATGTTGATCCCAGTTGATGTTTTTGAGACACGTTGGAGCACTCGGCGGTGCTTTCAGGTGCTAAAACAGAATCACTGCGTGCGTCTCGACAGCAGATTCACCAAAACGAAACCAAAAGTCATCACAGATGGATGCTATTCAACCGGCTGAATTATTCATAAGACTCAGTACAAAATGAAGCGCTTGTTCCAGAGGTGCGTGACCTCTTTAAAATCCTGAGTGCTTTCAATTCAATCACCAAGTATTCATATAGAAATATCAAATATATCTTGTTGCTTGCTTCTAGATGAAATAAAAACGCCTTTGTACTTATTATACTTTAAACCCCCAGGAGGCCAAGGCTCCACATTGCAGTATCTTTGTGTACCTGTATATAAATATATATATTTGTCTTTTTTTTTCAAATACGTATTGTCCTATATTGTGTATTTTAATGTCGTATTGCCTTAACCTGACTCACGCCTTCATCATGTACATTCTCTGCACAGCATATTCATATGTTAACCTCTTGTTATGATCTTCTTTTTGTAACTTTTCAACATATTATATCTTGTGGATTTGCCTTAAATATCTTGCCTCTACCAGTGTATTGAGTGTTTGAGTAAATCTTTTCATGCTCACCATATTAAAGGTGATCTGATCACACATACATGTCCTCTGGGCTCTGAATAAATGTGTTTTATTGTAATATTTTAACTAAAGAATGCTGGAAACGTGAAAGAATTACAGGAAATGATATGGTGAGAAGAGAAAAGTTAGTGGGTATTTTATATTACTCTCTAAATGAGAGTTTAATGAAAAAATTGAGGTAAAACAAATTGGTAAGCTCGACTCTAATTGGAGATAAAGAGAAAATCATGCATCTGTTTTTGTTTTAAATCCTTTCTAGGGTCTATTTGAGTCCAAAACTAAAAACATCTCATTTAAATATTGGGGATAATATAAGGACAATTGACATGGAACTTCATTTTATAAACCATTCAAATGGATTTGAATTTTTGATGCATCTTTTTTTATTTATTCCACATTATTTTTGTAGTTTTGATCAATGTGATGGTCTCCATTGTCCACTAGATGGTAGTGTAAGTCTACATGTCCCTGTTTGACAATCTGCTCCCAGTTCAGCCTATAATGGTTTTTATGGCAGGACCAAACTGGGATCAGAAGGGATCTTATATTGGGGTCTTATATTGTCTTACTTTGACGCGCTGCATTACAAACCAAGTCGACTAAGATGACCAAACTGCTGAAAAACTAAAACAAAATGAAAACAAAAGCAGGACATGTATCCAGCGGGTGTGACATTTAACATTTTTAGATTAATAAACTCATAGAAGGCAATAACATATCCTATAATAAGAAGTACTCACAGTCTTAACTTACTGCAAAGATATAAAAAAAAATACAAATAAATACAGTATATTATATTTATGGATTATGACGCATCAGCAAGCTTCATTTTAATGTTTTAATTAGTCAAGATTGAGCCAATTTTAACTCCTTTATATACCATTGGTTCGTCTATAGAAATTAAACATACTGCACTTTTATAAGCTGGTAATATGTTTTGTGTATAATATCTTTAGTTATGTCTTAAAAGTTTATTATTTGCATTTTATGTTTTATTAATTCAACTTTTAATTTTTTAATTTTTTTAATTTTAAAAGTTGCATAATGTCACTTTAAATAAAAGTAAAGTGAGGAAATACATTAATTTGCTCTGAACTACTGTATAAATCATTATGGGGGGCTTTTATACAAAATGACACCCAATCTAGGTGTTAATTAAAATATTAATACAGTACTACTGATATATAACAAGTCCCTCATAATGATTTTGTACAAAAATAATCACTCCAATCTTTTATAAAAGTTTTATTTTGAAACAGGAAGTTAACTTGATATTAATGTAGTTGTAGTTACCGACCGTGGCCACAAGAGGGCGTGAAAACTCATTATCTGGATGATATTATTTAGATTTATCTGAGGTTGTAGCTAGTTTACCGACTACTTTACATTTAAATACTACTGATATTACATAAATAAAATAATCAGAGCTAATATTAGAAGATGGCAGGCTCGTAATATATTACTTATATTACGGCAAGACAACATCGTATCGTAATACTGTCAGCGAAGTCTTGTAGTTTGTGTATTTTTTTTAATTATAAAATCTTATAAAATTATCTTAAGTCATATTTTTTACTTATAAAATTATAAAAAGTCATATTGTGTACTTGTGAAGTGATCTCAATCCATATTATTTACTCATAAAATGACTTAAAGTCATATTTTTTACTTGTAAAATTATATAAAGTCATATTTTGTACTTATAAAATTATATAAAGTCATGTTTTTTACTTATAAAATTATCTTAAGTCAAAATTTTACTTATAAAATTATGTAAAAAAATTTACCTAAATGTGCATGTTTTTTTCCTGACGTGACCTTTGACCTGCTGCGCGCTCCCGACGTCAAATCAGTGCCCGGGTTGCGCGCAGCTGGTCCGGAGGAGAGAGAGAGGAGAGAGAGAGAGAGGAGAGCAGCAGCAGCAGCAGAGAGCTCCGGGAGGAGAGGACGAGGAGGGAGAACATTTCACTTTACTGGGTTCATTTGAACGGTTTTTGGAGCTGAACTTCGTCCTCAGGATGTGAAGTTCATCTGGTTGTTTTTTATTGAGGAACATCCGCGGAATTTGTCGCCCCGGTGGAGCAACATGGACGGATAACCGGAGCGCTAGTCCTCCTGTGATGGTCCTGAGAGCTCCAGTGCGTCTGTTTCACAGTGAGTTCACAGTGCGTCTGAATTTACTGTTTTTTCGTAAAGTTATGACTTTATTCTCGTAATGTTACGACTTACAGTAACAGTTGGGGATATTTAAATTTATTATTTTATTTTTTATTTATTTATTATTTATTTATTATTATTTTATGACTTTATTCTCGTAATATTATGGCTTTTTTTCTTGTTAAGTTATGACTTTATTCTCGTAATATTATGACTTGTTTTCTCGTTAAGTTACGACTTCTTTTTCGTAAAGTTATGACTTTTTTCGTAAACTTATGACTTTTTTTCTCGTTAAGTTACGACTTTTTTCTCGTAAAGTTACGGCTTTATTCTCGTAAAATTGCGACTTTTTTCTCCTAAAGTTACGACTTTATTCTCGTAATATTACGACTTTTTTCACGTAAAGTTACGACTTTATTCTCGTAATATTACGACTTTTTTCACGTAAAGTTACGACTTTATTCTGGTAATATTTTTACTTTTTTCTCGTAAAGTTACGACTTTATTTTCGTAATATTTTGACTTTTTTCTCGTAAAGTTACGACTTTATTCTAATAATATTACAACTTTTTTGTCATAAAGTTACGACTTTATTCTTGTAATATTACGACTTTTTTCTTGTAAAGTTACGACTTTATTCTCGTAATATTACGACTTTTTTGTCTTAAAGTTACGACTTTATTCTTGTAATATTACGACTTTTTTCTTGTAAAGTTACGACTTTATTCTCGTAATATTACAACGTTTTTCTCGGAAAGTTATGACTTAATTTTCGTAATATTACGACTTTTTTCTCGTAAAGTTATGACTTTATTCTCGTAATATTACGACTTTTTTCTCGTAAAGTTATTACTTTATTCTTGTAATATTACGACTTAAAGTAACGGTTGGGGATATATAAATGTATATGTTAGCTTAAAGCAGTTTCCTGTCTGTCAGTTAATGAAAGCAGATGCTTCTGATCCCTGCGAGTGCTACTGGTTTCTACTGGATTCTACTGTCTGGAGCTTGTCTATTATAAGTTTATGGATTTCCTCCAGCTTCACTGTGAATAAATCAACAACAACAACAACAACATGTATGCTGGACGGAAAAGAAGAAAACCGGCGCAGAAGGGGTGAGTTAGTGGTTTATTAATTATAATAAAGTTGTTTTCATCAACTAACTTAATGACATTGACTCTGGTCATTCAAGACAATCTCTTATTACAGTTATTGAAGACAATCTATTGAGCAACATTCATATGGAAGGTCTATATATAATAGAAAATAGCTTGATTTTAACACTATTAATTAAATTTGAATGTATAAATCAAATTAAATGAAAGTTAGTAATAGTATTATTATCATTTTAATAAACATAAACACATGTAAATAAACATACATGCATATCCATACCAATATCCAATATTGGACAATAATGCTAATTAGCACCACACTAAAAAACAAGTGTTATGAAAGTCATAAATATGTGAATAATCCTATTTAAGTAGAAAATAAACAACTCCCAGATCATCCCCAAAATCAGCCTCACACTTTTGGTTTCTTTGGAAGCGTTGGGATCTAGATTGTATAGATCTGTTTTGAATGGCAATATAACATCAGTATTTGCTCCACAGTTATAAACCTATTTGTGATAATTATTCACTTGATAATGAGAAAAATTTAAAATATCACAGTCTCTCTACGTCCAGAGTCAAACCGACCCCAACTGAAGTCGCCAAGTCCAACCCGTCCAAACGCCACCGCGACCGCCTGAACTCAGAGCTGGACCGGCTCGCCAGCCTGCTGCCCTTTCCTGAAGACGTCATCTCCAGCCTGGACAAACTGTCCATCCTGAGGCTCAGCGTCAGCTTCCTCCGCACCAAGAGCTTCTTCTCCGGTAGGAAACACGAGATTTAATGAAATATAGGTTGACGCTGTAGCTGCACAGCTGCATACATCACCTTAGACATCAGAAGATGTAAACTCCTACATGAGGAAATATAACACAATGATAACAGGAAGCAGCATGTTGTGGGTTCTAAACTACTCTGGCAGCATCAGCACGGGTTTAAAAGTGGTGACGATGACGAATCTTGAAATTGAGACAGATAGAGAAAGAAAGAGAAGCTGGTAAATGTCAGTGTGTAGTCTTGAAACAGCTGTTCTGCCCTTTTCCTTCCCTGCCTTCTGAAATACTGAAACAGACAGACAGACAGTGGTGGAAGGTTTAAGTAAAAAGAAAGAAGGTCATGAGTTTCTGGAGGCCAAGACTGTGAAATGAATCATTTGGGAAATTTGAAAACTGCTATTTCAGGTGTGTAAAGATGTGAGTAAACAGGAATCTAAAACCTTAGTGTTCATATTTGAACCGGCAATAATGTCAATATAGACAGACAGTAATGTCCCTCTTGTTCTCCTCATATTTGAGACTTTGTTTGGCTAAAAGAAAAATCGCAAATACACCATTATAAAGAATTTCACAGTCTTGAGTTAAATGTATAATATATGCATAACTATTTCATCCCCAAAAAATATGTCTTCTTTGTGTTTTTTGTTCGTATATCCATCCTATCACATCTGACATTCGCATATTGTGGATATTATACACAGACGTGCTGTGAAGTCCACACAGCCTCTCAGCAGCTGCTTGCTGTTAATAATAATAAGAATTCATACCGTGTAGTGAAGCCAAAACCCTATATATATATATATATATATATATATATATATATATATATATTATATTTTTTGGGGTTTAGAGGTCGTGACCTTTGTGACTGGGCTGTCTGTGAGAACTCTGTTTAAGAAGTGGTGAAGTGGCTTTGTGGAGGGGTTAGCAGGCTTACAGGCATAGCAGATGGATTTGGGGGATGTAGGTGTGTGTGTGTTTGTGTGTGCTGAATGTGTTCACAGATTGTGAGTGTTAGTCCGTCCAAAAGCAACAAACAGCCTTCAGAAATCCTTAAACCTCACTGAAGGTGTGGATTATCTGAATCTACTACAGGAGGCTCAATGATTAACTGCTCTAACTACTTCCAGTACACATTTCAGATGTTTGGCATGCTTTTTTAAACCAGTCTCACAATGTTTACAACTGAGAGTGTCATAAAATGTTGAGCTATAATATTTAACAATAATAATGTGACAATATGCATCTCAAAGCTGCAACTAAATCTGAT
This sequence comes from Sebastes fasciatus, assembly GCF_043250625.1. Taxonomy (NCBI): domain Eukaryota; kingdom Metazoa; phylum Chordata; class Actinopteri; order Perciformes; family Sebastidae; genus Sebastes; species Sebastes fasciatus. The sequence continues at coordinate 3,171,433 of NC_133818.1, forward strand.
CAGTTACGTCTCTCAAAGGGTGTAAATTGTTTTATTTACGTGCATGAAATGCCAGTTTGAGCTGCCAGAGATTCTGGTAAATTCACCCATTATCAGACAAAGCAAATATAAAACTGGGACTTTAAATGAACCAGACTGAAACCTAAAGTTCTCCAGAATCAAATGATGAATGGGTTAGAAAAAGTAAATAAATGCAGAAGAGTTAGGCACCCCGTAAATTGTTGTAGGTCAGCTGAACAGCAGCCTATCAAAGCCCTAAACAGGCTGTCTGCTTAAAAACACATTAGACGTCGTTGTTCCACGCTGACCCTGCAGAAACAGGCCAGCAGACCCATCTCTGTGTAAGTGCATGAACCCTGGACGACCCCCTCTCATCGTAATGTCTTAATACAGCCTCAATGTATTGTAGGTCAGCTCCTCTTGCCCGTGGCCACGAGTCGACCCTTGTCCCAAAGTCTCAGTCACACAGTAATGTAGGTCTGGAGAGACTGCAGAGAGGAGGTGGGAGGAGGAGATGAAAGCCTCGGAGAATAAAAACACGGCCAGATAATCCACTCACGGCCACTTTACAGACCTTTTGAAGAAAGAAGGGGGGACACAGGCGCCCACTTTTCAACTTTTGACTCCCACAACCTCACAAAAAAAACTTGTTTTTATTTTTTCTTACAGTGTAATCCATCATGTATTTAACCTGCGAGCTGAGTTAGACATAACTTTAGTCAGTCCCCATGTTTGTGTCACTCTCTGGAAGTATATGGAAAAAATAGGTGAGGTTACACACCAAAAAACTTTTCTTATTAACTCAAAATGTCTAATTAACAAACACAACTGTTGACTAGAGTCAGAAAGCCATGTTCTCCTCCCAAGATCTCAGACTTTGTGTAGATTTAAAATGAACTTTCAGCTCTCCAAAGCTTGTCTTGTGTTTCTTTCTGTATCAGACTCTTTTCCACCTCATGTAGCAGCAAATGCAGGAGAAGGAAACGCCAAATATATTTCTGTGGAGGTCTGTGAAGACTTGATGCTGCGTTCAGGACGTCTGGCAAAAACTGATGCACTCTACGGTTCAGTTGTTATCACATTTACACCGATCACTTCTCCTCTGCTGCACCAGAGAAACTTTACTTGAAATATAAACTTTATTCATAAAGGACATAACTGTGTATTCACATCCATCCACTGAAGTTCAAATAAGAGTATTTCCTTTTATTGATCGCTGAGAGTCCAGTCTGGAGGAGGTGTGGTGGTGCAGTGGTCAGACTGGTGTCAGTCCAGTGTGTGTTAGTTAGTCCACATCTGTCTCCATGTGAAGCCATCTGCCAAGTGTTCAAAGCAGATTAGTGGTTCCTTATGTAATACAACAGTGTTTTCTATTATTTCCTACCTCTGTCACATGCTGTTTCCTCGCTGTTTATTTTCCCATGGAGACAATCAGTATTTCCTTACCTCTCAATATGTGCAATGTTTCAATAAATTCAGGTATTAAAACTATATTTTAAACTGCCTAGATAGAGGATAATTCAAATAGTCAAATAAAGTGTTCAAGATCCTTCATGAATATTTAAACCTCTTCAAGCCCAACACCCACAAACACATTGTAGTTTGCAGATCTCTGTTGTCGATGTTGTCATTTAGGGGATGCTCTCCTCCCCTCAGCCCCGCCGCTGCACTCGGTTGAACCTTTGAAAAATGTATTTCGGTCATGGCGATGAGTAGCTGGATTAGACGGGTCATTGTTTGTGTCATTGTCCCTCCGGACTGACTGACGAGACTGCAGAAGATACTTTCTGTGGCTGCTGCAGGTTGATGAGTAGCTGTTGTGTTTAGTTCAGATTAGGTTTTATGAATGTCTGCAAAGGGTTAGTGTTAGAAACAAAGCTGCTGTCTCTCAGTCATTGCTATATGAGCTGTTTCTCTGGTTAAGTAACATCGTAGTAAAGCTTGTGGACTGCTCATGGTCTTAGCCAACGTGGACTCCCTCTGTGTGATGTATGGAGCTTCCTTTATGTTTCCTATCTGTAAAGCGAGTCGGAGGACTGAGAGCGTCTGTTGTGATGTCTTTATTGGCTGTTGGTGTCCTTGTTGTGCCAACAGATGTCCCCTCCTCCTCCCATTCGCCTCGGGGTGTTTTTTCTTGCCGCCGGCTCCCGTTCATGACGTCAGGGCGCTAAATATCCCCTCCACCCCTTCTAGCTCTTAATTATTGATAGTCGACATGCTTTTCCTGCTCTCTCTCTCTCTCTCTCTCTCTCTCTCTCTCTCTCTCTCTCTCTCACACCGTCACCAACAGAAAAAGGTTTGGCTGCAGCTTAGTGAGGATTTTATTTTTATATGAGGAGACTTTCTTTTAGATAAAGTCATTTATCTAATCATTTACTTTATACCATACCATAAATTCTAAGTGCAGTTAACCCTGAAACTGCTGGACACAAAGACTCCATTAATGATAATAAACTGATGGACGATGGAGCTTTATTGATCCCGGCGTGGAATTTGGGTCACGATCAGAAGAAGCTGTTTAAGTGGTCGAACCTTCGGCCTCAGTATTGTGTGCAGCGCTCAGAGACTTCCTCTTCCATTAATGTCTTCAGAGAAGCTCTTTGTGTTCTTCAGACTCAACCCACTTAAACTCACTTTACCCCCGGGGTCAAAGGCACCGGGTTGGCCTCCATGTTTTTGTCTCAGGGGTCAGAGGTCACAGAGAAGCCCCTGTTTGTCTGGCTGACTGTACAGGAAATGTTTTAGTCACAATAACTGTCAATACACTTTGAAACGCCAGTGTTTTTATCGGTTTATTTGCATGCTAATGAAGTGAAACAGAAAATATTTTGCCTATCCTGCTGGTCGTACTCCCTCAGGCTTTCCTCCCCCTCTCTCCATCTGTGCTTCAGTCCTCTTCAAATCAGCTTCTTTGCCTGGATGCAACTGGAAAGGATAAAGTCCAGTAATCTTATTAATCATTTCCAAATGATAATGAATGAACAATTTCAACTGGGGAGGTTCCTTAGCACCTCAGATTATAGAAAAATCCTCAAGATACAGATTTAAATCAGAACACTTTCTTTTGCTTGTAAAAACAATAATAAAAGACGACCCTGGACCCAAACGCAGACATGATCCCGAAACTACAACAGCCTCTTGTCTGATACTTCTGTGAGCAGATGTCAGAAGCACTTTTTAATCATGAATCTGGGACCCATGTTTCCGTCTATACTGGCATAAAGGATCTTATAGAATCAGGGATTTTTTTTTGTTATTTATCAGCCAACATATGATAAGCTAATATTTATAACATGATAACAGATTTCTGTGATGGGATTTTTAGAGACGTCTGCAAACTGATTTGTGTCTGACTAACAGTGATATTTTTACTGGATTAATGTCCGTCACTAACTTACTCTCTCTGTTTGTCTCTCTGTAGTGGCGCTGAAGAACCAGCTGTCTAACGGCCTGAAGAAGAGCAGCGATCACAGTGATGACAGCAAAGCGTCTGTGGATGGTCGCATACCTGAGGGGGAGCTGCTGCTGCAGGTTGGTGTCATGTTTACACTTCCATCATCTGTAAACAGGTTTTCCTGATCTGTCTTTAATCATGGCTGGCGTTGTAGTTAATGTGGTTTGGAGTTAATGAATGTGGCTCAACTGAACAGATGTATTTACACTTTATAAACATCTGGATAGAGTCTGTGTTCAGTGGTTAGATCACTATTCTTCCTCAGTGTGTCTTGGGCTTGTTTACATCTGGATTTTATATGCGACTAGGCACAGTCAAGTAGCTATCGTCTAACCACTGACGACCTCTGAGGCTCTGAGTTAGTTGTGGCTTTTTTCCATGCATCATGAGAAGAGTCTGCACACAACAACAACAACAACAACAACAGTTGTAGATCAGTTGAAAAGTTAGCGTACATGCTGCAAAAGCATCACTTCTATCAGAACTGGAGTCATTGAAAGAAGAGCAAAGAACGGCACTGAGCGTGTAAAGTATGGCAATGTTTTCACCTTCAGTTAGTTTCACTTTCGTTAGTTTGATTGACAGATGGTTCATCCAATCACCTGCAAAGCATCCTCTGAAAGTGCCAGCCCTTTTCCACTGACGGCTTCTCAGAGGATTCTGTGAAACAAACCATCTGACAGGGTCAGGTTAGGTTTCTCTGCCCTAAATCAGTTCATTGATCAATGTATTGATCCCAGCTGAGTAAATGGGTCACTGCAACAGTGAAGAATCAAGGATCAGCAGCTTCCTGCCTTCAGCTGCTCTGTTCCATTACGGACACCGACTGGCCCATGAATTATACAGAGCCGGTGAACACATCTATTATTGAAGTGAGGGGGGTTTGGATGGAGGATGTGTGTGTTGCTGGAGGTGGAAATCAACTAAAAGCATTTAAAGTATTCTTGGATATTTTACAGTATATCACCAAATCTCCAACACAGCCCTCGTGCCTTCATACCGTCCACTTCTAGACCAGTGAGTCTTCTTCTATGGTAAATACTGAGACAGGTACAGAGAGTTTCCCTGTGCTCGCTCACATGGGGTTGTCATCTGACAGAGACAACAAACACATGAATCTACAGTAAATATTTATACACAGTGCCTGTATGCCACTGCACTCCGCTGCATACTGTGTGTGTGTTCATGTGTGTGTAGTGTGTGGTTGTGTGTGTTGGGTGTGGTCACATGCAGATTTTGGCAGAATAATGGGTACTGATTAACATGAGCTAAGAGAAGCTGTCTTGTTTTCAGCCTGATGATAATGAATTTTTGACTTCATGTAATGGATTTTAAAAGAGATTTCGAAAGGACATGTAATGTTTTGACCCTACAGCAGCGATGTAAATCTTAAAAAACCATGTGATGTGGAACTGAGCAGCGTATTGGTGTCTGTTCGGATAACGCCTGGATTCCTACGGAGGTTATCCTCATCCTCATCCTCATCCTCATCCTCATCCTCATCCTCATCACTGAGGTGTGTGCGGATGCAGGCAGGATGCCGCTGTGACTCTTTGCCGTGTCGGGACACAGTGTCATCACCTCCTCACCGAGCCCCGAGGCTGGAGGAGGGAGAGGAGGAGCGATGATGGAGGTGTTAGTCATTCAGTACTGAGTCTGACCTCCTTCTCCTCCCTCCTCCTCCTCCTCTCCACTCAGCTCCAGCCTCTCCTCCTTGTCTTCCGCTCTTTCTGCCCGGGGGGAGAAGTCTCATCCCTGTTTTTTTATTTTGTCTTCTCTTATTCTATCTCCAGTCCCATTTCTTCTCTTCCTTCCTTGTTTGTTCTCACTGCGATCTGATACTAGCCTGGTAATTTCTTCTGAACAAGTCAAATCTTGTGAAATGTAAAATAGTGCATCTGTTGATATGTTTGGCTTGCAAACATGCTAACACTTTAGCATTTGATATCCTAATCACCAGTGACTGGTGTCCTAAATGTAGCTCAGTCTACAACTACAGTTCAGATTGAAATGATATTTGCTGTGGATGTTCATGCTTAACAGACGTTTCAACTTTAAATGTAATGGGCTGACTGCTGTAAAATTGAATATGAGGGTTTACTTTAGTGACCAACACGATTATAATCATTATAAATGTTACACAAGCAATACGTTGTCTCTCTGCAGGCCCTTAACGGCTTCGTCCTGGTAGTGACAGCTGAGGGAATCGTCTTCTTCTGTTCTCACACCATCCAGGATTACCTCGGCTTCCATCAGGTAAAACCTTCCTGTACATTTCTAAAACAACGAGTCGCTTATCTCAACCCACCGGCCTATTCTTATTCTACTTTACTCTTTAGGTTATGTGTTGTCTCCACCTTTAGTTTGCCTTGTTTCATTCATTCAGACTCCTGAAAACATTTCTGTTGGTCCAGCAAGAGAGGAAACACAGGACCAATAGGAAATGAGGGTAGAGGACGTAGCTACTGCAGAACTAAATAAAGTTTTGTGTGATGCTCTTGTTCAGATATTTCTTCATGTGTTCTCAACTGAAGTTAACACCTCCAAAGTCCTCCTTGATTTCTTAAACACTTTCCAATAAATGGGCAACTTCTGGGTCATGTGACTTCATGACAAGCGGACCCTGAGAGCAGCAAGTGAACACATCGTCCGAGTGCCCTGAGGATTGAAACAAACGCACATATGGAGCGGGAGCTTTAATCCAATTGGCTTCGCAAGGAATTGCCGCCACCTCCAGTCTAATTTCATTTTGGAGAATGTGATTATCAAATTATCCAAAGTGTCTGTCTGTCTGTCTGACACACACTTACATACACACAGACACACCATCTAAATGCAGGCTATGTATACACATGCCTTTCGTACACACACACACACACACACACACACAGATAGGTGTAAACATCACCTCTCACCCCTCATTTCCCCGTCCACCTGAGGCGCGTCACCATGCATTTACCAAACAAACCCAAATCGGTGGTGAAGCTGCCGTCTCTGCTCACGTGTGTTCACGAGTGTTTGGAAACAAACAAGCTGTTGTAACACCCAGAAAACACGACACAACTGAGGAAGAAGGAGCAAAACAACACCCAGGTTAAAAGGCTGCTGAGAACAGGAACATTCATAGTCAGACAACCAGCACACAGAAACAACCAACAACCATGTAACAAATAGAGTCAAGACAGCACATACAAGAGTCATGAGAGATAGTAAAGCTTTAACATCTCTAAGAAAGAATACACCCTTGTCCCATTTCATTTGACTGAGGGGGTTGCCACAGTGGTTGTTTGATTGTCTTGAGCTAAGCTAAAGTAAGCAGACTCCTTCTTAGCCTAGTCACATCTTGCTTAGCACAACCTTTGCTTCAAGAGCCAATAATCCGGCTGCATAAAGCCCAAATACAGTCAATGAGAACAATAACTCCCCTTCTCCTTTTCTTGTTGGAGAAGTATTTCACGTAACACTTCTGCCTGTCAAAATTCCTTTTTGGTGACCTGAGTTTGATCGGGTGGTTCCACTCTGGTCCTCAGCCAGGTCATGCTGGGTCTGGGCGAGGGATATCAGGGTCACTGCGGGTCTTTGGCTCTGGTTCAACTATTTGAATCAAATTTTCAGCGACACTTGATTTCTTTTGGCTCCACTTCAAAGCAAACGGAATCAAACGCACCCCTCAGGGTACCTGCTGACAGTGACTGCTTCAACAAAACATCTGTCTCAACTCGTGCCGTCTCATGTTCAAAGTTGTATTTTTCTAAAACAGGTAAAATGTTCCTCACCCACTCACTGTATATTGTGTTTTCCTGTCAGACCGACGTGATGCACCAGAGTGTGTTTGATCTGATCCACACTGAAGACCAGCAGGAGTTCAGGAGCAACCTGCACTGGGCCCTCGCACCCCCTGCCAGCCTCGGCCCCCCCACGGATCCCTTAACAGGTCTGTAAACTGAAGACCATTCAGTTCAGCAGTATCTCCATGCTGTGTCGGTTCTAATCGGTGTAAAACTTGGTACAGCAGACGACACAAACATCACGCTACTGCATTACAAATGTCATGGTGAGTATAATGAAGAAATAAATGTTATTAGTTATTATTTGATGTCTTCAGATGGCGAGTCGGTGTCGACCTCTTCCTGCCTGGTGAGCTACAAACCCGACCAGCTTCCACCTGAGAACTCCTCCTTCCTGGAGAGAGGCTTCGTCTGCCGCTTCCGCTGTTTGTTGGACAACTCCTCCGGCTTCCTGGTAAGACTGAAATTTCAATAATACGGATACACACAATATATACACAACCCATTTTAACATTAGATTATTGATATGCACTTTCCTAGTCAAATAAAGTGATAAAAATGAATCCATATTTGAGGCTTGTGGTGCTTCTAGGCCCATTGGTGCTGCTAGCAGTATGGCGTGCCACTTCAGAGTCCCTCAGCGATCAGAAGCCACCATTTACTCCTGTAATCCGCCTTAAGAGAGCCTCGGGGTCGTGGGGAAAAGGGCCTTAATCCTCCCAGAGCAGAGGGGGAACTTGCTTAGTCAGGGTTGGTAGCTCCAGACCGGCCACTGCTACTTTCACTAAGACAATTAGCTCCAGATGGAGAAAAACACGCTGTGGTTCAGTGGCAGCGAAAAATCCCTTAAACCTGCTGGGAAAACTTGGGCAGGGTCCCCCATGAGCAAGGCACTTAAGAGGACATACACACATTGTTCTGCAACGATATAGATAAAATTCATCATTTATCAAGATGCCAAACGTTTGATAATTTCAGTTTCTCATTTATGAGGATTTTTTTCTATGTTTTCTATTTTCATAAATGTAACCTCTGAAACACATCTTTTTTTATAATTTATTAGTTGAACACTCTGCTAATACTTGAGAGACATTTGTGGATTTTGTATTTTGTATAGTAATGCGGTTGAAGGCAGGGACTGACCTTTGTCAGTAGAGGAAAGTTACTGACATGGTTAGGGTCATTTCTTTATTACTTCTTTTGCCTGAAAGCTGAAGTTGAGGATTCATCGTCCTGCTCAAGGAACCTCCAGCAGCTCTCGTGAAGGGGTTCGAACCTGCATCTCTCTCTCCTCCCTCCCACTGCGTTTGCGTGAGCATTAAGCCAGGTTTCTGCTTCTGTCTACCGGTCGCTATGGCTTTGTTTTTCGTAATCCCTCCTGCTATTCAGGGCTAGATTCCTGACATCACGGCTGCAGGCCCTTAAACCCACCAAGGTCAATTAACCAGAGCTAACAGAGGAGGTGGGGGTCCTCACACGAGATGCCACAGGGTGAGAGGAGGACAGCAGACAGGAGAAAGTGTTTCAGGCTTTGAAAGGAAACCCTCTGCGTGGTGGTTTCTGTTATTTTCACAGATATTTTCATCATCAGACACATTTAGATGAGAAGGACGGAGTCATGATACAAAAACAAAACCAGCGACGTGTAACTAGCTGCTAGCTCCAGACATCCCCAGAAAACTTATAAATGCTCCCTAGAAATACAAAGTCAGATCATTCTCCAAGTGTTTCAGGTTCCAGCAGTTAATTTAGCCTGCATTCATGTTTCACTGACAAGACATTGAGGCTTACAGAAAGTACATGTTTGTAGTAATGTTTTGGATTTGCCTCGATTGTTGTGCCGGTAGCTGCTGGCTTGGTAATGTCCGTAGCTGGTAAATGTCTTCTTTGTTCCTGAGCTTGAATAGTGGAGTTAGATAAGTAGGGACATGGCATCCAGTGGGGCCAGCCACGGCAGTTTAACCTTAGCAGATTCAATGTAGATGTAAAGTCGGGTCAAGCCGCCAAGTGTGTGCTCTTTGCTTAAAGGTACGTGGTGTCGCCTGTCGCTGCAGGGTCAAAACATCATTAACATGAATATTGGGCTTCCAAAGGAATGCTCACCCAACCTTGTAAGAATTAGTAGAAAGGACATTGTGTCACCAAAATGAGCCCAACAAGCATTGTTTATTAGGAGATACACAAATGTTTCCCTGAGGGGAGTACTAGATGAAATGCCACAACATCTAATCTTGGGAGCATGACTGTGCACAGCAAATTTCATGCTAATCCAAAGTTTGGCTTTATGATGAAGCATGAGGAAAGGCCACCAGGTCAATAAATCAAATAGGCTTTGTCTGCTTGAAATTATCAATTTACATGCCGAATTAGCTACAAACCCAGATCTCATGAGTTTTATAGATACAGTATGTTGGTCACGGTCAACAACAACTGAGTTGTTCGCTGTTGTCAAAGATTTAAATTGACTTTGTATGTGTTGATCTTGGCCACATACATGAATATTATAAAGGTCACAGATTATTGTGAGACCAATGATTTGTCTAAGAACAGTACCGTGAGCCTTAGTTTGGATGATTATCAGTCATGCGTGAAGTCCCAGTCACTTAAGTACTGTTTTCAAACAGTGTACAGCGAGTCATGTGACCAGAGGGAGAGCAGCTGGAGGGTTTCCAGTAAGAGACACCAGTGGGCCCAGTGTGTTTACAGTGTACTGAAGTGGTATCGCTCTCTTCATTACCCAGCAGGATAAATAAGACTGATGGTGCTCGACAGGGAGAAAAGAAACAGCACTCGCTCGTCTGCTGTGGAACTTCATGTAATAGTCTCAGAGGGACAAGAGGAAGATTCAGGAAAGATATTCACAGCTTTCTCTTTTCATCTTATTTGTAATTTATGTGCGCTCCTCTCAGGCGTTGAACATCCAGGGCCGACTCAAGTTCCTCCACGGTCAGAGCCGTCAGAAGTGCGACAGCGAGGGGAGTATCCCACCTCAGCTGGCCCTGTTCGCCATCGCCACACCCCTCCAGCCTCCGGCCATCCTGGAAATCAGGACCAGGAACATGATCTTCAGGACCAAACACAAGCTTGACTTCACACCCATGGCCTGCGACGCAAAGTACGTACTCTCCAAACTTCACATTTACTGAATGTTGTTTATTTATTTTGTAAATGCTGGAATGGAGCTCCACAATTGCTTTCAACTCAATTAGCAATTGTAATTCTTGTGTGTATCTGATGTTTTTCAGGGGTAAAATTGTTCTGGGCTACACCGAGGCGGAGCTGAGAGTTCGAGGTTCGGGTTACCAGTTCATTCATGCTGCCGACATGCTGTACTGCGCCGAAAATCATGTCCGAAGTAAGTCACAGCTGTTCGCAGTCAACTTCATGAGACTTCAGATCACTACTTTAGGAGAGTGATGTTAATTAGATCAAGCTGATTTATTGGCTTTTTTAACAGCACAAAAATGTGACTTTTGCAGCTTTCCACCCATCTAGGATCCGTACAGTATATATTGTGTATGTGTATTGTATGTCTCATGTTTGGCTCAACATTACATTTGTAACACACGCAGCAAACAAACAAACAATCGCTGTGTGCGTCTGTTGGTGATGGAGGAAATCTCCCAGCGAGAGTCAAGTGTCCTACTTACCTCGTGTACCGGATGACCCGGTTAGTCGTAACCATGGCGCCCTCAACGCGCTGCTACCAGACACGCTCGCTCACAAAGACACATTCTGTATGCATGTAGTCATGCATACAGAAACAGAAATACATGCATATGCATTTGGAAACACAGAGATGCATACATGCTCTAATGCACGCACAGATGGGAAGGCGGGTTTCCACGTGATGCCATTTTAAAGATATATCAGTAGAGATGCAGAATACAGACGTTTACTCCTGTAATCCCTCAGATTATGAGGAAAGTAAAACAAAGTGAAGCCACACTAGAAAACTCCTAATTTGTCCGTTTTGGTTCTGCTGAAAGTGACAGTTTGATAAAGTAACATTATAGATTTAGACGGATTACATGGAAGAGCGTTTCGTAATTAGGATGCAAAAAAAGGTAACTATTCCATTACAGTTACAGAAAAAATACGAAATCAGATTACCCGATACAATTAGTAAAAATGGGGATTATTAGCATTTTAAAATAAAGAACGATATACTACCATGCATATGCACACACATTACAACACTTCACGACACAAGTGTGACACAATGGTCCCTAACGCCTTAACAACATCACAGTACAGTGCAAGTGAAAATTCTTAATACTACTATAATTAATAATATCCATCATGCTGGATGTTTTCTGGCTGGTCTACTCTGATCTGGACTAGATCCAGTTTATAAATCATACACAGATTGACAATAAATAGATTGTAGAATTGATCAGATTGTGAAGTGAAACCATAAAACTCTCTGTTGACAGAAAAGCTAATGAAATTCTTTTGGGATTCATCAGTGAGACGAAGAAGACAGTAATGATGAACACATGTTAACTGTTGAACTGGTATATTCACAATGTACAGGAAGCAGCGTTCCACTGGTTTTGTGCTTCACTATGAAGCTTGTTTAGAAACTAGACAGCACAGAAACATGACCTGCACCACAATTACACACACCGACAGACACAACACTGAGACGTGGAGATGAGGGACCGGGCGTAGAAGGATGTGATGGTGCGTGTATGTGTGTTGGGCTGCGTCAGTGTGTGCAAACAGGACTTGTAACATGTGCATGTAGCCAAAGTGAACATCAGCATGTAGCCTCCACCACAGCAGCACGCCCGACTGAGCAAATGCAGGGTGAGTGTGTGCACACTGCGGGGCGTACAGAGCGTAAACTGCAGCGACACGGAGCCTCTGATGTCTCGTCTGATGTGATTCCAGTGATGAAGACGGGCGAGAGCGGCCTCACCGTCTTCAGGCTGCTCACCAAGGACAACCGGTGGAAGTGGGTCCAGGCCAACGCAAGGCTCGTCTACAAGAACGGCAAGCCAGACTACATCATCGCCACCCAGAGGCCCTTGGTGTAAGTGGACGACGAAGCTTGATTTTTGAGTTTGAGCTAATTTATTTGTTAATTTCTTCTCTGTAACACGTATTTCCGCAGGGATGAGGAAGGGGGGGAACACCTGAGGAAGCGATCGATGCACCTTCCCTTCACCTTCGCCACCGGAGAGGCGATGCTCTACCACACCGGTTATCCATTGCACGGCTTCCCCGATTCCTTCCAGGGCAAAGCCAAAGGCAGCAAGTCCAAGAAAGGCAAACTGGACAAGAGCTCTTCAGATGACCTGGACCCAAAGTCCCTGCTGGGAGCGCTGATGAGCCAGGATGAGTCTGTGTATGTCTGCCAGCCGGACACAGAGCCTAAGATGTCTTACCACAGCAGCCTTTTTAGCGAGCAGCAAGATGACAGTGACGGCTTTAGTGGCTTGTTAAGTGGCGACAGCTGGCATATCACATCTAACGGGGAGACGGGGAGATGCACTAGCAAAACATCCAGTTATGACCCACTGCTAGCCACTTTGGACTCTCTGTCCCTGGACGGAGAGGAAACGTGCTCCAACAGTGAGCTCTTTAACGCCCTGGAGAACCTGGGCCTAAATGCTGAAGACCTGGAGCTCCTGCTGCTGGACGAGAGGATGATCCAGGTGGAGCTGGGCCCCAACCACATCCCAACACTTACTGACCTTCTCACCAACAACGAAATCCTCTCCTACATCCACGACTCACTGGAAAGTGGGGCAGAGGGGCTAGAACAAGGAGACAGAGGTGGATTTGGACCTTCGACTCGTCCACCGGACCCAGCCCAAAGCATATCCCAGCAGCCACAGGCGTGCCTCACACCTGCTGTCCCTCCAGCTCTGCCCATCATCCAGCTGTCGCAACAGATGCAGCAACACATCAGTGCAGGTGAGCTGATGAAATCTCAACAGATTCAGTCTGTCTCCCAACCTGGAACAGGGATTCCTTACCACCATCACCCCAACAACCGCGCCCATCATCACCCACATACTGTACTCAAAGCCTCGCAGCTGAACGGTGAACATAAACACATTAACTCGCTTCTGGAATCGAGTCAACAGTGGCAGCTTCAGCAGGACCCGCGCTCGGTCCACCTCCAGTCCCATCAGCAGGTTAGCAGCCCGAGCGCCTTGCTGCCTGGTTTCCAGAATCAGCTCGGACTCGCAACAAACGGATCTTACATCCCAAACGGACACACAGCCTTTCCACCAAACGTGGAGGTCGGCCACACAGGTTACAACCTCTCCAACATGGCACACGCAGGTGGCACAGTGCTGAATGGCGTGACCACACCGGACGTATGCCACTACCAGAGTTTGGTGGCCGCCACTCGTCCCTACCAGCTGCAGGGTCACCAGAAACACCAGCTGATGTTGCAGCAGACTCAGGTTCCACCATCCTGTTTGCCCCAGTGTCCCACCCAGAGCTCTGCACTGGAGTTAGAGCAGTTACTGGGTCTGTCCCAGCCACAGCACAGCCTGCCGTCATTAGAGGCCTACAGCATGTTCAACACCACCACACAGGACTCCACTCACAGCAAGGTAAGAGACCGAGAGCAGGAAACTGAAGTGATGCGGTCAGAGCGTAGAATCTGTCTCAACATGTCCCTCTGTAGTCATTTTAATCCTGTCTAGGCTGAAGTTTAATTTTTCATTCAAGAATTAAGCAAGCGCAAATGTGTGAAAGTAACACCTTTTCATAAGTTCCCTAGAAAATGATTCCATTAGATAATCATCTAATGAAAGCAGAACTAGAACGAGATCTAATTATTGATTTCCCTCAGTTATACAATTGCTTTTCAGAGAGGGCTTTGGACATCAGTCAGACCAAACACTGGCTGTTAGGACAGTAACTGTAGTCCTATTTGCATTTGATTGGTAATATTACCAAAAAACATTAAAGCCCCTGAAAAAAAATGGTTTTTAAATAATTTTTTATATTACACAAGTACAGTAATCTGCCTTGTGAAATAACCACAACTGTTCATAACACTGGCAGAAAGGGACAGAGTAAGAAGCTGGTTAGTGAAATATCATTTCAGGGTCTTTAAGTGACTTGTAAAAAATGTGTTTCTTTTCTTTCTAAACAAGCATTTTGTTCTTCTGTCAGTCAAAACGTGTCATTACTAAATCTTGGCTTCATAGAGTCAAATCCAGGACGACAGTGATTTGTGCGGGTTTCATTATCCTGCAGCGAGTTTCATTAAACACAGAGGTTGGAGGGTAATTTATACTAGTCGCATGAAAACAGGGCTTGTGCAGCATGTCCATGAGGAGGTGAGTAATGCTCCTTTAACAGTCATCCTGAGTCCCGCTAAGACCTTCTGTCTTGTGTCAGGCCTGTTCTGTCTTTCTCTTGTCCTTCTCACCATCTTAAAAACGACTCAAGCTGCCAGCTCTCCTCAGAGCTGTTTGGTCTGGGAGCCAAACTCTTGATCCTAGCCCACTGACGAGGCCCGAAGTCTGCGTTGCCCTCAAATATCAGTGAACGTCAACAAACCGAGGGCTGTGGAATCTACAACCCTTCAACCCTGCGCTGTTCTCTTTCACTGTCATGAAAATGGATCTTTTTCCGAGTCAGCACACAGAGGCCCCGGGCTGGCATGGAGCTCAGTGTAAACTGTGATGATGCGACCAGACATGCCATGTAAATAAGACGAGGGGGAGATGGGTCAGAGCAGCGCAGTCTCAGAATAGAGGCCACTACAATCTATTCTCTGTCTGGAGAAGACGTGGGGTTTTATTAGCCTTTCAGGAGAAGTTCTGTTTGATTTATGCTGAATATTTCTGTGTCAAACTTGCATGAAATAACCTTCCACTCAGAAATACTTTCAATTCTCCGCTGAATTTTGATTGTTTTTCATCCAGTCCTTTTTGAACATATACCATATACTTATGGCGTTAGAACAGACCTGATAAAAGTTTAATTGAAGATAATTAATCTGTTTCTGTTTTTTTCATGGCCCTAATAGTTGTAACTTACATTAAAAGGAACATTTTAAGAATATCTGCTATATAAGCTATTTCAAATGTAATTGTAGGGATCTTGATGCACCGTCAGACCCACCGCAGCCCAGCATAAACTCACATTATTTGGGTTGCTTAATGAGACGGTATATAATGTGCAGGGGAAGCAGGAATTTGTCTTTAAAGTCCAACAAAAACGTTTCCCTGTAATGACAGAGCAGTGAGGGCTGGGGAATGTCATCCTTAAAAAACGCTAATCAGTTAGAGTACAAAGACGAAACGCGTAGCTGGTGGTCCAGAGAAATTCCCATCGTAAAACATAACGAGGTAACGAGACCTCGCCAATCAACGCTGCCAAATTGAAGTTTGAAGCAGGATTTAAACCAGGAGCTGTCTGGTTTACTTCTCTGTCCCTGTAGAACAAGTCGGCATTGTTAACGTAGCTGTGAGCTCCAACAAAGGCCAGTCTTCCTATTGGTTAAAAAAACATAACAAAGTAGTTTAAGTCTCACTTAAACTACTTTTGCTCTGTGAGGAATATTATAACCTGCTTGTCGATTATGGGATATTGTTACTCTATATGTGTTCATGACACTTTCATGAAGTCAAAATCATGATTTGTTCGATCAAAGATCAGATTTTCTTTCTATTATTCAGTGTTAATTGTTCCACGGCGGGATAACAAAGGAGATGTAATGAAATATGAGAGAATGGGCCGGAGAGAGGAAAGAAGAGCAAAGAGGCAGTAGTGAGGAAGAGTACAATAATGAATAGAATAAGGTCGGCCCCAGAGATGGACGACCCCGGCAGGCATCCATTCATCCCCGCCCCATTCAGCCTCCACTGTTATTCTTCAGGGTCACTGACTGTCGCTGAAAGAAAAATACTGGCAGGCTGGCCAGTCAAGCATGAGCAGTGCTGACCTACAATTTGACTGTCATCATTACCTAATGCTGTGAACGCAGGGTGGAGGGGGAGGACTATTCTCAGCTCGGATAGAAGCACGGCGCTACTGTAGTTTATAGACTGTGAAGAAAATGTACATCATCTGTGTGAAAGTGCAGCGCAGCAGGAGGGAAATACTGAGCATTCTCTCAAAGAAAGGAGATTGTGATGAAAATGCTCACAATAAATACACAATTATCATTTATAATAGTATATCAGAAGAAAGTGCATGAAATAATAGAGCTATTATTCTCAACATGTTATACAATATTCAGGGTCATGAAGAGCAAGCCGTACCCGTCAGTGGTTCTTTATGGCAACACTCTTTGTTTTTAAGTGGTTATAAAATCAAAATGAGACTTTTCACAAGCAGAAATTGTGACAGAAATAAACTAAAAACATAAATAGACGGAACACCATCTTTAAAATGTGACCACTTTGTTTTTCCAGCTGGAGAACGGTTGCCTCCTCAGTGCCACCAACGCAGCGTACATCAGGACGTGTCTCATGCCCAATGGAAATGGAGTGGCGACGGGCGACATCCCAGACGGACTCCCCACCCTGCAGGACCCCCAGAAATCAGGATTTTTCCTCTGATAGGATGATGGCAGAGCATCCGAGGAGGCTAGAAGAGAAGAGAAGGTACACAAGGACACATCTTTTTTATTCAACAATTACAGAAAGACTTTATATCAGGTTCTCTCTGTTTTGGTGTCTCATCCTTTAGTCCGACATCACTACTCGGAGAACCGACAGGGAAAGACGTGTTTGTGTCTGTCACACTGCGTATTATAATATTGCTAGTCGTGCGCTCACTGAAAGTTACATTTGTATGTTTGGATAAGACTCGTGCTCTTTGTTGTCAGTCAGGTGTTTCCAGTTTGCTGGAGCACGTACCTGATAGGAGCTCATCACTTTCTGATCTGTATAGACACGGTTAAAGTCCTGAAGACAAGAGAGACCGGTCTCTCTCTAGCTGTATCATCCCATGCTGATACTCCAATAACTCAGTTGATAAAAAGAACAATGACTTACTTTTTGCTGGATCACTACAAATGTTGTAGCACCATATAATATAATAGAAAGCAGAGTTTCAGCACCGGACTATTCAAATGAACTCACTCTAATAATGTGCATCCTTCCCATTACTGCTGACTATTTCCTAAAGCACACTGTACGCTTTAAGATTCCTACTTTACAAGTAGCTGTTGGTTAACAACGTACCCTTTGACAAATAAATAAAGCTGCATAAGATTGACTTGCTCTAATATCACAACCAAGCTTCATGTCTGCTACTTGATTTGTAATATTATACCCTAAAAAAAGACGGTATGCTTTGAAGAATGGTCTGCAGTTATATTTAAACAATAGATTTGCAGTTAATGGGCTGAATGAAAACCACCACCGATGGAGATATATAATGTCTCTACAGTATTTTGATTGAGAACATTTGTGTGTGTGGAAATAACACTCACAAACTTTAACTTCAAGATTACATTTGTATAAGAACAAGCTGCTTTCACTGTACTGATAATCTGCTTGTTTTTCCGTATAGGGGAATCATGTGGAGAGGGAACCGTAGAGATGAGATTTGGGCTGAACGCACCAACAGATTATTTAAATGTTCGTAGATGTAGGTGACCTGTAGGGTTAGGAGATGTCGTTCGCCCTGGTGCTTTACATGTCGACAAAACAGCATTTCATTCTTATGGTTAATATTGTTGAGATGAGATTCAAACAGATGGTCGAAGTTTAAAATCAGAACGTTTTGATTTGTTCACCGCGTTTATCCTAATGCTGCATTTTAACCTACTGGAGGTTTACAATGATGTTGTGCACTTACTTAATATTAGAGACATAATCAGAAAGGATCTGATTTGTCCGTCAGTGGCACTGAAATCCAACATTAAAAAGCATTTTAGTTTCCTGACCGGAGACAGTGTGAAAATCTCCCGTTAATGCCTTGTCTCGGCGGCCTCGGCCAGTCCGACCCCCGCTTACTTTATCCTGCAGTCGCGTCACGTGGGAAACACTGAGTGCACTTACATGCACACAGTAATCCATTAAGGACCTAATTGTAAATAATAGATTACAACTGAAGGCTGAAGAGGAAGCGCATGGAAGTATTTCTCAAGTGTTTGTTTACCTGTGATCACAAATGATTGAGAGAATATATACGCACTTCAATGTAGGAAACAGTGGGTTTTTTATTTTAATCTCTGGCCATTATGTTTATGTGTGTAAACCAATTTAAAGTAAAGATCAGAAGCAAAGTGAAAGTGCTCCTTGATCCGTAGTATTAGTTGGAGACTCAAACCAAACCATGCTAACCCGGCCAGGCTTAGCAGATAGCTCTAATGCAGAAATGATGCATTTCAACTTCTGTTA
Organism: Sebastes fasciatus; assembly: GCF_043250625.1. Taxonomy (NCBI): domain Eukaryota; kingdom Metazoa; phylum Chordata; class Actinopteri; order Perciformes; family Sebastidae; genus Sebastes; species Sebastes fasciatus. Next base: position 3,190,011 of record NC_133818.1, read on the forward strand.
AAGCCACTACATGTACGAAGGGTTTGAAAATGTCCTACTTCAAAACGGAGACTTTAACACAGCTGTCATGAAGACAGTATTGTGTCTTTGTTGTCTTTGTTTTTGTCAAACAAACGTGTCACCAGACATTCTCTAAACAATATCACGAAACCCGATTCCCTCTTGAAGAATCATAACCTGGACTCCGGCGTCCATCAGTGGGACATGAGAGCTCATGCTGCGTTCATGTCATGTCAGATTAAAGGGATAGTTTGGATGAAATAAGCTTGTATGAAGTACCTTTCTATAGTCAGTGTATTACCCACAGCAGATGGAGTTTTTAGACACCTAAAACTCAATGAATCAAGTGTACGCCATATTTAGAATATTTTCACCGCTTCCCTCTCCGATGGGAAACTGAACTCTCTTCAAATCACCAGACTCCTTTGACAATTTCATTCATTTGACCTCGCAGAACACGGGAGTTGCTGGTCTACCGCCGCCTCGATCGGTTAGTTAGTTTGTGTTATTGTGTGACTTTGGTGTTTTAAAGGGTTAGTTCAGAAGTCACACAATAACACGAACAAACTAACCAATCTAGGCGGCGGTAAACCAGCGACCCCGCATGTTCTGAGAGGTAAAATTAATGTTTTTGTCAATCAGTCCACCATCTACTGTAGGTAACACACTGACTATGGATAAGTACCTCATACAACCCGACTTCAAAACATCCAAACTATCCCTTTAACTGTAAATAACAGATGCAGCTTCTTAACTGGATATTATGTTTAAGCAAATTGTAATTAACATGTGTGGAGTCTTTTCTTTTTCTAGATGAAAATAATATGTGTCTAAAAATTTGATTTCAAATCAAAATGATCGTTTACATTTATAAGAAGTTATATATACGTGCTGATTGATTTGAACAAACCATGTTAAACTAGCTCAGTTCTGATGCGACATGAACGCAGCATTAAAGAAGCTGGACGACAGACTGGACAGCATTTAGCATTTAGCACCGACTCAAAAACCAAATGAGAAACATGTGAACACACATGTGTCTGCAGTTGCTCCATTGTTGAATGTCTTGTGTAAACTGTAACATGAAGCTTTTATTTCACTATAAAAAAAGGTGCTGAAAAGTGATTTGTGGATTTTGGTAGCATTAGCTGATGACGAACGTCACAACGACGAAACGCATTTACAGATTTGCCTCTTTGTTTTTTGTCTTTGCAATTTTTTTGTAAACTGACTTTTCTTATAAAACAGAATATTTAAACCAGTTGTGAGATCAAATGCTGTATGAAAGATTATAAAATGACAATCATTTTCCAAGGCGCTTTAAAAACAAACAAAATGGTTGTGTGTGTGTATATAACTGTGTTTTCTAATGGTGTTGTTGCAAGCACTGCTCTTACAAACTCTTTCTCCAGCACTGAAAGTAGTCTTGTAGAAAAAAGCATTTTATGACTCCATGTTGTATGAATATTGTTGTGTTTTATCTTCATGTCATGTTTGTCACTTTAGCTCAAAACTAAAACGGTGCCATAACGGTAAGCCTGTCCATCTTTCAGTATATTTCAAAGCACTTGAGCTACATTTTACATATAAATCTTTTTTTATCCACTTTGTCCACCAGATAACATTTTAAAGTGACTGTTAATTGTTTTGTATTTTCATTTTGTCGAGTCAAACTCAACTTTGGAACCAAACTCTCCGTACGCTGTTTTGTCGTGGTTCATTTTTTTAAAAGCACACAGACTTTATTTTGCTACTTTTATCACTGAAGGTTGTAGCTGTATGTAAACAAAACTTTTTAAAAATGCAGTTTGTCTTTGAGCCGTGTGTTGAAAATGTGCTCTTGGATCCTGGAAATAAAGGATTTTGTGCAATCACACTGAATCGTCTCCTCTGTCTGATTGTGCTCACTCATCTCCTGTCTTTTCAGAGCCTGACATTCCTCACCTGCCCACCAGCTGTCACTGTAGTTCCCCACCTCAACCACCACCTGAGCTGCTCACCTGTTCATCCCCCAACCAATCAACCAATCAACCTGTCCTTCAGGCAGTATGCAGAGTAGCCAGCCAGCCAAACTGTGACAGGAATTACAGGAAGGTTAGGTAAGAAATTCACAAGAACGCAGATTAAAAACATGTCAACCTCAAAAACTGGACTGGCACCTGGACTTTTAACCCTGGTCTGGTTGAATAATAACAGTCATTTACAGATTAAATGGATTTTAGTTGCAGAAACTGACATCAAGAGTTTAAAATAATGAGTAAGATATATAGTTTTTACACAGACATTACTTTTTTAAATCATTGTGACCAATGTGTAGTGGCACATTTTACTGTTTAAGAATACACTTATCAGTACCCTGTTGGAGACACTGTTGTTAAATTACCTAAAATCTTAACTGAATATAAAACAAGAGATAACAAACATAATAATAATGTGAAGAAACATAATTAAATCTAATACCACAAATAACAATTTGATTACAGCAATGATCAAACAGCAACAATAATTAAACAATATTTATAAAAAACAAGAAAAAGTATTAGTTGATGTGTCCAGTAGAATAACCAATAAGGTAAAATCCACCCTGAGCTGACCTCAGAGATTTTAAAAACTGAAGTGACGCACGCCACCAGTAACCTGAGGAAGCTTTTAGCTGCTGTCACTGAACCGACAACACACACACACACACACCAGTATTTTCCATTTCCACCCCTTCCGTTCTTACGCTTTTTGCACCAGCAGATGTGTGAAGTCACGCCTGGCAGAAAGCAAACAAACACACACTGATAACCAGAGGCGATCTGCCTGAGACTAAAGCGACTATTACTGACCGACAGCAGAGATAAAACACTGAGCCAAAGCATAAAATATCTCCTCTAAAACCATGAAATATCTCCTCTAAAACTGTGAAATATCTCCTCTAAAACTGTGAAATATCTCCTCTAAAACCGTGAAATATCTCCTCTAAAACTGTGAAATATCTCCTCTAAAACTGAAATATCTCCTCTAAAACTGTGAAATATCTCCTCTTAAACTGTGAAATATCTCCTCTAAAACTGTGAAATATCTCCTCTTAAACTGTGAAATATCTCCTCTAAAACTGTGAAATATCTCCTCTTAAACTGTGAAATATCTCCTCTTAAACTGTGAAATATCTCCTCTAAAACTGTGAAATATCTCCTCTAAAACTGTGAAATATCTCCTCTAAAACAGTGAAATATCTCCTCTAAAACAGTGAAATATCTCCTCTAAAACTGTGAAATATCTCCTCTAAAACTGTGAAATATCTCCTCTAAAACTGTGAAATATCTCCTCTAAAACTGTGAAATATCTCCTCTAAAACCGTGAAATATCTCCTCTAAAACTGTGAAATATCTCCTCTAAAACTGAAATATCTCCTCTAAAACTGTGAAATATCTCCTCTTAAACTGTGAAATATCTCCTCTAAAACTGTGAAATATCTCCTCTTAAACTGTGAAATATCTCCTCTAAAACTGTGAAATATCTCCTCTAAAACTGTGAAATATCTCCTCTAAAACTGTGAAATATCTCCTCTAAAACTGTGAAATATCTCCTCTTAAACTGTGAAATATCTCCTCTTAAACTGTGAAATATCTCCTCTAAAACTGTGAAATATCTCCTCTAAAACAGTGAAATATCTCCTCTAAAACAGTGAAATATCTCCTCTAAAACAGTGAAATATCTCCTCTAAAACTGTGAAATATCTCCTCTAAAACTGTGAAATATCTCCTCTAAAACTGTGAAATATCTCCTCTAAAACTGTGAAATATCTCCTCTAAAACTGTGAAATATCTCCTCTAAAACTGTGAAATATCTCCTCTAAAACTGTGAAATATCTCCTCTTAAACTGTGAAATATCTCCTCTAAAACTGTGAAATATCTCCTCTAAAACCGTGAAATATCTCCTCTAAAACCGTGAAATATCTCCTCTAAAACCGTGAAATATCTCCTCTAAAACCGTGAAATATCTCCTCTAAAACCGTGAAATATCTCCTCTAAAACTGTGAAATATCTCCTCTAAAACTGTGAAATATCTCCTCTAAAACTGTGAAATATCTCCTCTAAAACTGTGAAATATCTCCTCTAAAACTGTGAAATATCTCCTCTAAAACTGTGAAATATCTCCTCTAAAACTGTGAAATATCTCCTCTAAAACTGTGAAATATCTCCTCTAAAACTGTGAAATATCTCCTCTAAAACTGTGAAATATCTCCTCTAAAACTGTGAAATATCTCCTCTAAAACTGTGAAATATCTCCTCTAAAACTGTGAAATATCTCCTCTAAAACTGTGAAATATCTCCTCTAAAACTGTGAAATATCTCCTCTAAAACCGTGAAATATCTCCTCTAAAACTGTGAAATATCTCCTCTAAAACTGAAATATCTCCTCTAAAACTGTGAAATATCTCCTCTAAAACTGTGAAATATCTCCTCTAAAACTGTGAAATATCTCCTCTAAAACTGTGAAATATCTCCTCTAAAACTGAAATATCTCCTCTAAAACCATGAAATATCTCCTCTAAAACTGTGAAATATCTCCTCTAAAACCGTGAAATATCTCCTCTAAAACAGTGAAATATCTCCTCTAAAACCATGAAATATCTCCTCTAAAACTGAAATATCTCCTCTAAAACCATGAAATATCTCCTCTAAAACTGTGAAATATCTCCTCTAAAACCGTGAAATATCTCCTCTAAAACCGTGAAATGTCTCCTCTAAAACTGTGAAATATCTCCTCTAAAACTGTGAAATATCTCCTCTAAAACTGTGAAATATCTCCTCTAAAACTGTGAAATATCTCCTCTAAAACTGTGAAATATCTCCTCTAAAACTGTGAAATATCTCCTCTAAAACCGTGAAATATCTCCTCTTAAACTGTGAAATATCTCCTCTAAAACCATGAAATATCTCCTCTAAAACCATGAAATATCTCCTCTAAAACCGTGAAATATCTCCTCTAAAACCGTGAAATATCTCCTCTAAAACCGTGAAATATCTCCTCTAAAACTGTGAAATATCTCCTCTAAAACTGTGAAATATCTCCTCTAAAACTGTGAAATATCTCCTCTAAAACTGTGAAATATCTCAAAAAGAGGTCAAAGGGGATCTATTTAGTTTTCTTTGTGAGCGTCTACATCTGGAGTGATTTGTATCACCTTCAGCTCAAGCTCAGATTTATGCATCCTGGGGATCAAAATGCATTCAGAAAATGATAGAAAGATAAAAGCCTGACTGTGAAGATGTTTAAAACGACAAATTTTAGCTGCACACATAAAGGCTTCCTCTGCCGAGTGCTGAACGCTGTCTGCTTGCCGACTTTACATCTTTAATGACTCGCCCCAAATCATTTATGAGAGTTTTTCTTCTCCCGCAGCCTTCAGCCGGTTAACTTTGCCCGCTTGTGACGTGATCAATCATCCAAGCAAGATGTTGTGTGTCCCACTTTAGCTTGCCCGGGCCGCTGCGTCACACAACCCACCGCCACAGGCCGCTGGCGAGGCCCGCTGGGAGAGTTCAAACCTCAAGGAGGCGCCAACCGAGAGCAAAATGTTGTTGTTGTGTTGGTCATTGAGATAATTCATTACAACCACGAGGAAGACGACTCTGTGTTTCCTTTGTATTGATAACGGTGCTCTCCATCACAAAACAGGCTGAACATGTAGATCTAAAAAGATGAGATCTAAAGCAGATTATGGACTAAAAGCATCACTTCCTGTTCTGTTTGCATTGTGAAGTGTTTTTAAAGGAGCACTAAGTAATGTTTGGACTGCACTGCAATAGTATTTAATTAAAAAATGTTTCATTTTTGTCAAAAGCTTATGAACAAAGTTTTAGTATTTTATTTAGTAACCCCAATTTTATTTATACACTGTACATACAGTACATTTCTTTACCAGTACGCTCAGTGTGCTTTATTGTGCATTAAATCCATTCAGGGATACATAATATATTGCATACAGTTCACAAAAAGTCCAGTCAATACATGCATAAAAAAAAATCACACAACACAAGTTTTAATCCAACCATAGATGATTATTTTTAGCATCATACTCCCATTTTGTTTCATTTCCTCTTTAAATCCTCTTTTAAATCTGAGATATGTGAAACATTTCAGAGGTCTGAAACCAGGCAGCTCATCTCAACTCCTCGTTAGAGCTCTATTAAGTTCAGGTAACCTCCTGCTTTGCTTCTGATAACAAGAGGTCACTTGTCAGGTAAACACGGGGCATTTAATGCTGTTTCTTTTCCTGATGAAGTCTTTTCCTTCCCTCACTTTCATTGTGGAGGTTAAATGTTCGTCGGCTTTACCTGCACGTTTTAATCAAGTTCAGACTGTACTGTATATCAACAGAGTTACTGTCAACGTCCAATATTTAACACCTCGATCAGGAGTCTCTGCGGTTGTGCGTCGCTTCTGCTGCACAGACAAGATATGAAATATTTAATGATCGTCTATAACCACTCAGGCCTTTTCCCTGATGGAAAATATGGACACTGTGCTGTTTCTGTGAGCGAGTGCAGAGCTCTGACCTGCTTTCAGACCCTACTAACGCTGTGTTTTTTTAAAAAAAAATTATTCAAACAGCTCAAATCTGAATTTTCAAATGATTTTTTTATGCTTTAGATTTAAATAATATTTTTGCTTTCGTTTTGAAGTCTAAAATGAAAATTTCAAATTCACATGTAGACATAAATATGATGTTCATCATATTCCAGCAGATATTTAGGTGAACCTATCTTGTGTTGTTTTCCTACATTTCCCACAATGCCTTTCACCCACCCATAAAATGGACAGAAATTTTCTTTTAGGCATCTTTTATGTCATCTAAGAAATGTATCTTTCTGATTTAACTGGATTGATTAATTTTATATTATATTATATTATATTATATTATATTATATTATATTATATTACATTATATAAAATTACATTATATTATATAATATTATATTATATTATATTATATTATTTTATATTATATTATATTATATTATATTATATTATATTACATTATATTATATGATATTATATTATATTATATTACATTATATTATATAAAATTACATTATATTATATGATATTATATTATATTATATTATATTATTTTATATTATATTATATTATATTATATTATATTAAATTACATTATATTATATTCATAAATCATAATAATCTACTGTAGTGTTTTTGCTTGCTTGGAAACTCACTTTTCCTCTCAACCTGGATCCACTGAAGCTCTGATTAATTTCTCACAGATTGATTTTTCTGTCCAAGTCTGTTTCTATTAATTTAATTTTGCCTTTATTCATCTACATGCAGAGCTGCAGCAGTAAACACCGACCCCCCTCTCTCTCTCTCTCTCTCTCTCTCTCTCTCTCTCTCTCTCTCTCTCTCTCTCTCTCTCTCTCTCTCTCTCTCTCGCTCTCTCTCTCTCTCTCTCTCTCTCTCTCTCTCTCTCTCGCTCTCTCTGCACACACCCTGTCTCCACCCGCCGGCCTGTCAATGTGCATTACCTCCGACCCATCAAACAGATACTCCTGCACTTCCTGATATAAAGGTAAAGCACACTCCCTCTCAGGAAAAGGGCAACAATAAATAATGAACATGAACTTTATTTGTGGTAGCACTTCACAATAACTGTTTCACAGACAATAAAACATGAATAAATAAAGTCGAAACAAGGAAATCAAACACATCTGCTGCTCACCTTCGGTCCACACCCAAAGATAACCCTGATTTTCTTTCATTTATCTGCATCGAGTGACACAGGAACGTCCAGATGGCCGAGCAGAGCGCAGTGTAAGCTGTCATAAAGGTTTAAACAGAGAGCTAATGGTCGGTGTTAACAGGCAGGGAGGCTTTTAGGCCCCTCACCACAACCTCCATCTCCACCTCCCGTCACTGTAACCCAGATCTGAGCTTTGACTCCCTGCAGGCTGCTCAAACACACAGACTGCTTTCATTAAACACACATACACATAATTATATTTTAACTCCCCTTCTTTAGCATTAGAAGCAGTATGTCAATTTATGGTTTATAACACACCACAATGTAGTCATAGGTAGAAAATAAGTGTTTAATAATGTACAGTATTATTAACTTCTCCTATGAAGATGCATTTTATGTATAAGTATGGAGTCATAGGCGTGCAATAAAAAATAATTAATCTGTAAAAGAATTAGAATTAATGTGGGAATACAAAGATGAATAAATAAAAGAATAAATAAGTTTTAAAAATGGAAATATAGAGAAAAAAGTAAATGTGGAAATATAAAGACAAATCACAAGATATTAAAAAATAATTCTAAGCATTTTAATTTATACTTTTATTTTAAATATATACTTATATGTTTTTTTGCATATAAATTACTCAATTTTTTCAGTATATTTAAAAAAAGATATATTATTTTATAATTTATGTAATTTATTTATTTTTATCCATTTATCACTTTATTTTTCCTTCCTTTTCTTTTTATGACACTCCTATGACTCCATATAGGAGGATTTGACGAATACATTAATATACACTTATATCTGCTTACAGCTGCAATATAATGTAATAAACATTTTAGAAGCTACAATCAGAAAATGTAGCGATTGTAAATCAGTGTAAATTCACTTTTGGTTGGAGAAAAGTAGTTTTTACTTGCATCCTACCTGAGCCAAAATTGTTTAAACTCAATCCCTAAAAACTGCAAAATAGGTACAAGGATTAAAACTGTAAGAGTAATTTGTGAATAAATAAAAGCAGGAAGGTTTCAGTTGATTTCTGCCTGCAGGTCACTGTGAGGCGAATCATATTGTTTATGAAGTAAAGGTCTTTTCCCAGCAGGCACATGCAGCAGGGAAGTTTAGACGTCAGCAGCAGGTTGATGGACTTTATTGGCTATTAAAACGTATTTTAAAAGTCAGAGCCAGATCTGACAAGATGAATACCTCACATGTAATAAGGCCACATCATACAGATACTTCTTCACACATGTAGAACTGTAAAAGATCATTGTTCATGTGTCTTTAGGGACTGTTTTTGACCAGCCAGGGCAGTGCTGGGCAGTTCTTCAATAGATAATCAATCAAACTGCATCACATCAGAGTCCAGTTTAACAGCAGGACAATATTGGCCCAGATGTTCCGTCAGTTTCTAGAAAACCTTGTTCAGTAATTGCAGGTGGTCAAAGTGGACGTGTAGCGAGCTGAAAGGTCAGGTGTGTGTCTGCAGGAAGCTTCAGTTGAATGTCCCGACCTTTACCGAGTGTCGCTGTCCAGCCTGCAGGCTTCGACCTCAGCGTGACGCTCAGGTCAAACGTTTGATTGACAGCTCTCTTCGACCCCCACCATGCTTAATTAAAAGTCATTTAAGGACTCTAAATTCATGTTAACTCGTAGAAAAAGTTTTGGTCTCTTGCTGTCAGACGTTTAGATATTACCACACCTAGTTCAAGGTAATTAGCAGAAAAATAATCCAGCTTTTTGCCAACAGTATGCAGAGAGTCCAGACAAAAAGACATTAGCCAAGAGGTTCAGATAAAATAATTTAATCTACTGTATAATGATTGATTCTGATGACAGTTTTTATTATAACCAGCAAAATCAACAATTGCATGGCTAAAACTGTTTTAAAAACACAGTAAAATATATATGTGTACATAGTTTTCCATCAGATATGTATACAATAGGACTAAATAATATTATAAAAGACTAATTAACCTAATGATATTGATATGTAAATATGTCCCCATGTAAACAGCTGCAGACTGAAGGGACTCTGTTATTTCTGTTGTGATTGTGTTTGACAAGAAAACGTTTCTCTCTGTTTTCTCTCCGTGTGACGCTTCACTGAGCACCTTCACCCGCACGGTTTGACCTTTAACCCCCGGGCCTTCAAACATCAACCCCCGGTTTGTGTGTTGTTGGTGACATGGCTGCCGTTACCGCGTCCTCCATGTCAATATGCCAAAACAGGTTGGATCAGCGCGTTTACTTGGTCGACCCAAGCAGATGAGGCGGGTGGAGAGGTCATCAAATATTGATGCCGGAAGCTTAAACACACAACTGCTCCCCTCCGAAGGAACAGAAAACTTTTAGTCTCACTTTATATTTTTTACAAAAGATGGCCGTTGTTTTCTGTAAACTGCAGCAAACAGTTTTTACTTATAATATGTATAAAATATCCAGGTTAAAATCAGTTCAAATTGATCTGCTACTTTTGGGTTTGGTCAAAATGAAAGCAATGATCCTCAAAAATGTGCCATTAGTGCCAGAATTCTATTTCTATATAATTATATTCAATATAAGTCTATTTTACTGAATCCGAACTAACCCTTTAAAACACCAAAGTCACACAATAACAAACAAACTAACTGATCAAGGCAGCGGTAGACCAGCAACTCCCATGTTCTGCAAGGTAAAATTACTGTTTTTTTCAATGGAGTCTGGTGGCTTTAATAAGAGAAAAGATAACTGCTTCCGTTTCCCCGGAAACATAGACTGTAGCTGTCTCGCGGCAGAGTAAACAAACGGAAATATACAAAATATAGCGTACACTTTGATTTTTTTAGGTGTCTAAAATACGTTTTGCTTCTGCTCCCGTCCACTTTAAACATTTTTAGCCATTTTATTGGAGCAAGAAAATCCAGTGTTTGGTTAAACCCTTCAACAGGTTGATGAAACATAATCCTTTAATGCAGTTTGTGTTCATTCGACAGAATTTGTGCGGCTCTCGTTGTTTGTTGTGTTGACTTTGATATGATGCTGTTGAATAATTCAGAGTATTTTCGGCGACCTGCTGCTGTTTTTTTCCAGGAAGCTGCTGAACCTCACAGATCTGCCTGACCTAAAAGCTCTGACATCTCAAGGGGCGATCACACACTGAGCTGCCAAAAATACTGTGTGTGTGTGTGTGTGTTTGTGTGTGTGTGTGTACTCACCAGTCCACACTAGAGAGCAAAAACACAACCTCGACCTAGATACTGAAGGAACAACCAGAGGAGGGTTCAAGGAGACGTAGAGGAGGAGAAGGAAAACAAAACAAGAGGAACAGCAAATGAAGAGAGAGGGACAAATGAGGATGAGAGAAGAGGAGAAAAGACCAGAGGTAGAGGGGAGATGAAGAGGAGAGGAGGGAGACGAAAGGAATAGAAAGAGAGGAGCTGGGTGATGAATAGGAAGAGAGGAGAGAAAAGATGAGTAGAGTTGGTTTGGAGGTCACGGCCTCCCTCCTGTTGGTCTGATGGATCCACAATGACAACCAGAGACCACTGGAGACTGTGGGTGTGTGTGTTAAAGCTCAATCTCACACACACACACACACACTTTTCCCAGTTTCCCTGGAGGTGTTTTCTTTATCGACTGTGGCTTTGTCTGGAAACTCTCACACACACACACACACAGAGAGAGAGGTCAGAGGTCAAACTGGAAGTAGTTTGCTTGTACAGATGGCAGGTTTCATGTCCATCAGAGTGTGAAAGGTCACAGGACAGTAGTACTGTAGTAGCACTGGTAGTAGACGTATTCATACAGTCAGTTACAGTAGCTGTTGAATTAGCAGCCTTTGCAGTAGTATTAGTATTATTAGTAGTAGCTTTATTAGTTGTGGTTTAGTCGTAGTAAAAGTAGTGGCAGGAGTTTGTGGTAATAACAGTTCTTGCAGTAGCAGCAGTAGTTGTGGTACTAGTAGCTGCAGCTGTACTGTACTGTAGTAGTACTGGTATCTGCATTGGCATTGGCAGTAGAAGTATTCGTACAGTCAGTTACAGTAGCTGTTGAAGTTGCAGCAGTAGCAGTATAGCGGTTGTAGTTGCAGCTTTGCAGTAGTAGTAGTGGGTAGTAGAAGCAGTTTTTGCAGTAGTAGCTCTGTGGTAATAATAAGTAGTAGAAGCAGTGGTAGGTGTTTTATTAATTGTAGTTATTGTAGTAGAGGTACTAAAGGTAGTGGCAGGGGTTTGTAGAAATTGTAGTTCTTGCAGTAATACTATTAGTAGTTTTTGTTAGTTGCAGCAGTAGTTGTGGTATTAGTAGCTGCAGCTGTACTGTACTGTAGTAGTTCGTAGTTCGTAGTAGCAGTATTAGTACAGTCAGTTACTGTAGCTGTAGAAGTTGTAGCAGTATAGCATTAGTAATAGTTGTTGTAGTTGCAGTTGTGCAGTAGTAGTTGTAGTAATTATATTACTAGCTTTACTAGTTGAGGTAGTAGTTGTTAGTAGAAGCAGCGGCAGGAGTTTGTAGTAGTTGCAGTTCTTGCAGTAGTAGTATTAGTAGCTGTATTGGTTGAGGTAGTAGTAGTTAGTAGAAGCAGTGGCTGGAGTTTGTAGTAACAGTTCTTGCAGTAGTAGTATTAGTAATATTAGTAGCTGTACTGGTTGAGGTAGTAGTAGTTAGAAGCAGTGGCAGGAGTTTGTAGTAGTTACAGTTCTTGCAGTAGTAGTATTAGTAGCTGTACTAGTTGTGGTAGTAGTAGTTAGTAGAAGCAGTGGCAGGAGTTTGTAGTAGTTACAATTCTTGCAGTAGTAGTATTAGAAGCTGTACTGGTTGAGGTAGTTGAGCTCAACATTGATTAAAACAAGATGAAGTGATGTTGACGGTGATGATGGAGATGAAGACACTCAGGATGACAGCGCTGACACTCACAGTGATGATGAGGATGATGATGATGACAGCAGTGATGATGTTTATTCAGAGGAATTGGTTCACACTCAGTGAGGAGTCTTTATCACAGAGTTTAATGTCATAAAACTCTTTCATCTCAGTTTCTAATGGAGGCTTTCTTCTCAATGTTTCACTTGTTAAACACACAAACTTTCCCAGTTTGATATTCATGATCACGATCAACATATTTATAAATGCATACGTCTTACATTATATCACTTAAGTTATTAAAAGATGTATAAACATAAATACAGAATGTAAATGCATTTAAAGATACATGTTTGAGCAGCTGAGGTTGAGCTCTAACAGCAGCAGTGATTAAATATCAAACCCGTCCAGGTCTGTCACATCTGAGGACCTGATTGAGGACTTGACAGCGGCAGGGACAATCTGTTGCAGCCAACCGGCTCCTTGTTGCTCTGACCTCACGTGACCTCTCCGAGGCTCTTCCTGTCACAGAGTCAGAGCTGCCATGTTGGATCTGAGGAGGGGCGTGAACGAGCCGCCACGGTGTCACAGTCATTAACACCTCCACCCGTCACACACATACTGTACGTTTATACACACACACCCTCACTGCACTGCTCTGTGAAGCAGCTTCATGTCAACTCTGATTCTATCAAACGTGGTTTTGTGAATACATTTGAATTTTCTTTATTGATCAGAGGTGTGAGTGACACCTGAGTGGGATGATTGACAGCTGAAGGGCGGGAGTGTGTGTGTAAAACTGTAACACTCATACATTTAAGAGGATTAGCAATTAATTTATTTTTTTTACCACTATTGTTGTCTGCTATTACAACTACTACTACTATCACCACTCACAACTGGTGCTGCTGTGGAGAGAGAGATCACTAACATCTGTTGTAAAGCCTGCTCTTGTTTCAGATGGAGCTGTTTCGCCCCCTGCTGGCTGCTTTAAATAACTGAAACTAATATATGTGGCATTTATAGACCTTTGATCTTTGAAGGAAACTAGATATATCAAAAGTACACTGGCTGATTTTGAGAAAATCCAGTTAACATTTTGATCAGATTTGATCAAATATGACAGTATATATTAAAACTAAAAAGTATCGATTGACAGAAAACAGAAAATTAATATCTTTGGGTTTTGGTCTGACAAAACATGACATTTAAAGACATTATTTGGGGATTTCTTTCGCTATTTTCTGACATTTTACTAACAGAACAATGAATCAATAAATTGAGAACATGATAATAGTAATCATTAGTTGAAGAAGTTGAATTTTTTGGTGTTTTTCTGCACAAAAATATTTTAAGTTCAAGGGTCTTAAAACTGCAAAGAAAAAGCTAAAAAGAAAAGCAATGAAAGTGAGGTGAAGACTTTAATGTTCCAGCAGCAGAACATGGAAGTAATCCCTGTAGTCCACAAGGATTAACGATTAGCGTCTTCATTTCATGTGCTTCACTGTCTCACTGTAATCCTGCTGTTACAGCCGGCGTCAGACACACTGTATCTGTGTACACTGTGTACACTGTGTACACACATTTATACATAATCTGTAGTTCACAAACAGACACTCAAATACCATCTGATGGTAGATCATCTCTAATCTTTATAATATGTGACACAGATCACATACGAATCACAATGTATTCAAACTACGATAGAAGAAGTTCAAGTATATGTCATTAACAGTAGCGGTAGTTGTACAACTAGCAGTAGCAGTAGTAGAGGGAGTAGTGTTAATAGCAATACAGGCAATGGTAGTAGTTGCAGTAATAGCAGTAGAAGTACTAGTTGATGTAGAAGAGTAGTACCAGTATTAGTAGTAGTAATTGTAGCAGTAGAACCAGCACAGGTGGTAGTCGTAGAAATACTAGTGATAGCTGAAAAGTATTAGTATTAGCAACAGAAGAAGTACTAGAAGAAGTAGAGGTAGCAGTAGAAGTACAGGTGGCAGTAGTGGAAGCAGGAGAGTAAATACAGTAGTAGTAGTAACAGTAGCTGTGGCATCAACAGTAGCAGTAGTAGTACTAGAAGTAGAGGACTCGTTTCAGTAATGGTGGTAATATCAGTAGTAGTAGCAGTAGACAAAGTAGTAACAGTAGTGGTAATAGTAGCTGCTAAATCAACAGTAGCAGTATTAGTACTAGAAGTAGAGGACTCGTTTCAGTAATGGTGGTAGTATCAGTCGTAGTAGAGATAGTATAATAAGTTGTTTTCATAAATTTATTAATGAAAATATTCAAATTAAAATCATAATTCTTGTTTGTATTAAGTTTCTTTAGAGAAACTAAATACACTAAACTAAAGATAAAATTTGTGATTTATATATTTTATATTCAAGATCCCAATAAAACACATGTGTCTTTATATTTCCAGGAGATTTTCATCCATAAACAGGGTACTGTTGACGGCAGGGTGAAGTACACAGTAGGAGGTAACTGAAGTAGTTTCCAGCTGCTGCACAATTATCCAGGTCGAGTCAACGGCTGCTCTGAAACTGGATCCCTGCAGAAACCCAATATCTGCTGTACTGTACCACCATCACTGACACTGTCTGAGGAGTGCACCTCCAAAAACTCACAAAAAATACATCATGATTATTACTGATAATCATTCGCTGTACTACTTTATGTTTCTTTTTTGTTTCCAATAAACAGAAGAAGAACTGAGAGCATCACCAGAAGAAGAGGAAGAAGAACACACTGACAGGTGATCCCTGAAAGGTCACCCCAGGGCAATAACATTATATCTTGTTTGTCTTTTTATTGCTACTACTAATACTACTACATCTACTACTGCTACTGCTAGTTTTACAACTACTATCACTACTGCTAATACTACTGTTGATGCCACAACTAATACCACTACAACTATTACTGCTACCTACTTTATCGCATGTCATTTTTCACCTATTGCTTGGATTTAAAATGTGCTCTAGTGCCCTGATATCTGCCCTACATAATACCATACCTTGAGACCTCAAAAATAGGGAGCATTTAAAAATCAAAGCGGGGGGTTTGGGTGTCCTCACCCAGAAAAACTTTGACTTTCAGAGACTTTGTGTCCTGCATTCTGGTGACTTTTAAAGAATGAAAATAATAAGTACACTGCAACAGCCTTTTTTTGTTAAATATGCATACTTTTAATTTTACTTTTAATTCTCATGAAAGAAAACTGAATACTTCGCCCCTCTGACATGAATCTCTGGTATCAACTAGGCTTATATTCATCAGTTTTCATTCATTCATTCATTCATTTTTTAGCCCCTGCTTGAGTATTTCTTTTCTCTTGGTACTCTCCATTTCTCTCTCTGTCTCTCACTCACTGAAGGCCCTTTCAGACACAATGCGACAACGACACCACTGTACTCTTATGTGCGATGGCTTGCACAACACCACAATGACTTTGCTGTGATGTGTGGCGAGCGACACTCAAACAGTGTCTTGAACAGCTCTCCTCCACCGGGAAAAGACATAGGCGTAGCTCTATTGTCGTCCGGGTGGAAACAGTAGACATGCTTTACAGTGCAACAAACAGGTTGAATATTTAATAAGCAATTTTTTATTTGTATTGGTTTCAGCACTTTCTTTCTTCAGCGTTGTAAATGACTAGGAGCATCAATTTTTCATGTGTTTTTCTTTTATGCAGTGACAGGACATCCATGCATCAAGGTTTTTGATGGTCATTGATGTTGATGAAACAGTCCATGACATCCCTGATGCCACAGAGCCAACAGCAGTTGACACTCCAAACATCGTATCAACACTGCTCATGGTGTAATGTGAGAAAGTGTGTCTCCATCCTGTATGAAGAGAGTCTGCAGCTGCTGACACCACAAACCAACTCCCTCACAGAACTGATGAATCTCACCACTCAGGGGTAAGTGCATTATTGATAGTAATTGTTTTTTTGTTGAAGCCCAAGATAATAAAACTGACTTTCATGGGACCAACAGGTGAAGACGTCCTTGCACATTCAGTAATTGAATAATGATATCATGACTTGTACTTCCATTTAATGCTACTTTATACTTTTTACTCAACTACAACTGACTCATGAGTTATTTTACAAAAGACTTTACAGATAAAACAGATGATGATCTTACAAACTATGATGCATTTTATAGATTACATTTGACTTTTTCTACTTAAAGTACAGTTTGCTAATAATACTTATATGCAACTACTTTCAATGCAGGACTTTTACTAGTAATAGAGTATTTTTATATTATGGTAGAGGTGCCTTTACTTAAGTAAAGGATCTGAATACTTTACTTATAAAAAACATAACTAATATCTTGAACTCTTTCCAGGTTTTTGGGTAAATGTGACTCAGCTAAAATCTAAAAAAAGACGAACAGAATTTGTGTTAAAGCGCTGCGGTTATTCTTCAATTAATGGAGGTGGATGGACGGTGGCTGCAGAGAGTGGTTTATCTGGGCCGCGGATTTGGACGGTATTAGTGTAATCTTTCTCTCTGTGACCAACAGGTCCGCTCCTCATCATCTATCTAATACATCCCCGCTTCATCCTACAGATGAGAATAAGTAGTGTCACATCTGGGCTGCGGCTCGCTTCTCATATCTGTCAGTGAAGAGCTTCAGCATCGGGGAATTACAAGTTTTACTTCCTGACATTTTAATTCTAATCCTTCTCTTATTCATATATGTTCATATATATATTTCTTTCTTTAGCTGTTGATTTGTTGTACTTAATCCAACATAATCACTAGAAAAATCACAAGGCACCCAAAAGAACATGCTCTGACCTTTGACCTCTGTCATTGGTTGCCTGTCATGTTGTCATATGGAGGAACTGAAGTTTAAATCATCCCACTGTGTTACAGGTGTCAGCCAGGCGACTACAATTCAAAATGTAGCTTCTATTGTTTTAACACATTTCTCAAGTTTCTTTTTAAGTAGAAACAAAAAACTTCCTATGTGACATTTTGCATCAAAGAAAACATAAAAAAGATGGAACAAATTTAGAAAAAACACACACTTGGCACTGAGAAATATGTTGTACAAGTCTAATACAAAAAGTTGTATAAAAATAATTCCTTCACAATAAAATTATCACAACTATCATCATTATTATTGTTAAAAACAAACATAACTGCACAATTAATTCCCAACAAATACATTGAAACAGCAAGTGAGTCTTTATGTGTCTCCAAATCCAACATGAAACAAAAAGTTTATCACAACTGTTTCTAATTAAATATAAACACCTTTTCCTCTATTTCCTGCCACAGACGCCCATCCAATCAATCAATCAATCAAACTTTATTTGAATAGCACCTTTCATACAGTGCAGTTGAATGTGCTTCACAGATGAGGGACAAGCTGTAAATAAGACAGAACAAGTGTGGACCAAACAACAGAAAAGACTTCAACAGTTTGAGACCAATGCACATAAAAATGAAGAAATGTAATAAAATAGATGTAAAAGCTATAATAATAGTAAAACAGCGTGAAATGAAAACTAGATTAATAATATAAAAATTAAATAAATAAACCAAATCAAAAAAATATTCGACTAAAAACACGTATTGACTCTCAGTTCTTCAGTCATGAGTAAATGTATATAGATCTATAAATAAACCTGGAGATAAACACCCCTCCGCCTGCAATCAATCAGATCTGTCCAGACCTTCTAATTCTCAGCTCTGTGGCCCAGTTTGGCTTCAATCTCTTAAAGCTGCCTCACAACCCCCTCCCACAAGCCCAGCGCTGCAAGGTGAATAATTGACGAGCTCTCCCCTCCTCTCTGTGTCTCTTTCCATCACCGTGTCTCTTTGTGGTGTCGCTCGTCGGGTTCTCCGGGCCGTGACAACCTGCCCTCCCTCGCCTCCATCATGTCCAGTTTCCACCTTGATGACTGTCAGCAGGTTAAACAGACGGGGAAACAAGGGAGCAGCTGCTGGTAAGACAAAGCCTCAGACATTATAACAAGAGAGAGTTTTTACATGTTCATTCATTTACAGGAAAATGTAGCTCTACTGTATCTGTTCCTCTTCCTTCATTCACTACAATGATATTCTGAGATAAAAGAAAAGGGATCAGTAATATTACAAACTTTCTTCAGGCTCTCATAGCCAGAGCAAGAAGATATTAAACCTTTTATTTAGTTGTGTTTATTAATGGTTTAAAACGCAGGGCTCACAAGCGATAAACAATATTACCTCCTGTCTGATGAAGAGCCTGTGATGCTGCAACCTGTTTGCATTTCAAACCATTAGTGCGCCCGACTGAGTAAAGACTGAAATAGGGTAATGTGCTTTTTCTCCTTGCTCTGAGTGTCTAAAGAAAAACATTTCTTTATCATCTAGAGGACCTTAATGTTCCTTAGACTTAAAACTAATTCTGCACCTTTTTTGTTATTATGAATGTTTAATCAAAACTGTTTTTTGGTGCTATAGAAAACACTTATTCCACTCATAACACAATTTGTATATAATGTGCTTAAACTCTGACATTTCTGTCTTTAAATTCTGCATCTGGAAACTGATGATGTTTTAACTTCATTGTTTTGAGTTTTGTAGGCTTTGTTCATCCACAGTGAAGGCTTTATATCTAGAAGTAGAACTGGACTGCGTAGAGAAAACAGCAAATCCAGCTACTTTAAAGTCAGTACTTTTATTTATTTTGAGTAGTTTGTATTGATTAACAACCTGATCAACCTTCAGATCATTTTATCAAGTAGTAAAATAGTTCAATCATAACATATTTGGTATGTAACCAGAGAGTAAACTCCTCTCTCTGGTTGTTTTCAGAGAGTTTTGGAGCCATGAAGGAGTTCCTGTTCCTCCTCCTGGTGGTGACGGAGGCGTCCTCCAGGTCTCACAGCAGCTGGTGCGAGCCGGGCTGTGACTGCAGAGGAGATCTGAGGTTCACCATCTGCTCTCGGGCGCTCTTCACCCAGCTGCCCGGCAGAGTCCCCCCCAACTCCGAGCTCCTCGACCTCTCCGACAACCACATCTCCATCATCCCCAAACACTCCTTCAACAAAAACCGCAAGCTCAGATTCCTGCTGCTGCAGAACAACAACATCAGCGTGGTGGAGGACGGCGGCTTCTCCCAGCTGGAGTTCCTGCAAAAACTGGACCTGAGCTGGAACCGGATCTCCACCCTGACTGGAGGTTTCTCCATCGGCTTGGCCTTCCTGCGGGAGCTGCAGCTCGCCCACAACAGCCTGACGAGCCTGGACAGCCGAAGCTTCCTGCACCTGGACGGCCTCCAGAGGTTAAACCTGACCAGCAACAGCATCCACACCATCCAGGTGAGGTCGTTCTCCTCCATGAGCAGCCTGCGGCAGCTCCACCTGGAGGACAACCAGCTGACGTCTCTGAGGAGCGGGATCTTCTCCATGCTGCGATCCCTGGAGGTCCTGAACCTCGCCGGGAACCAGATCAGAGAGACGGAGATGGGCGTCCTCAAGCCGCTCACTAGCATGACGTTACTCAACCTGGCCAACAACCAGATGTCCACAATCTTCTTCAAGACGTTCCTCCACATCCACACCTACAGCACCCACATCCTGCTGGAGGACAACCCGTGGAACTGCGATTGCGACCTGCAGAGAGTTTTCCGGAAGCTGCAGAGCATCCATAGGCTCTTCCTGGACGACTACTACAATCTGACCTGCAAGGAGCCGTCGGCCCTCAAGGACTACCGGCTGATGGACGTGGACACGGAGCTGTGCCTCGCCGAGACGGTCACCGTGCTTGTCATCACCGTTACCGTGGTGATAACCGTTCTGGCCACCATGCTGATGGGCAAGAGGAAGAAGAAGAAGAACAGAAAGCACTGGACGCAGCAGGGAGAGTTTTCAGATGAGTCGGACAACTGAATCTTTCTTTCTTCTACTTCCTTCTGTAATATATCACAATTAAGTTTCTTTCTGTCTTTTTTACACTTTATATTTTCTGTCACAGTAAGACAAGATTAAAATACAGCATTTTGACTTTCAGGCAATATTTCCAGGTTTTCCTTATATTAAGAAATATTTGTTTTCTTTAATTTTTTTATTGTGTTTTAAAGTGCAAAACAAGTGAAGACATGCAGACACACAGGTGCACAACACAAGGGGATACAAGCAGGTTGAAGAATGTGTGTGTGTGTGTGTGTGTGTGTGTGTGTGTTTGGCATTGAATGAGGCTAGATGGTCATATATGACATATATCTACTCTTAAACACATATGGTAAATGGTAAATGGACTTGGACTTATATAGCGCTTTTCTAGTCTTCCGACCACTCAAAGCGCTTTACACTACATGTCAGTATTCACCCATTCACACACACATTCATACACTGATGGCAGAGGCTACTAAGGTGCCAACTTTGCCCATCAGGATTTAATCTAAATACTCATTCACACACCGATGGCTATGCCTCCGGGAGCAATTTGGGGTTAAGTGTCTTGCTCAAGGACACATCGACATGTGACCCGGAGCAGCCGGGGATCAAACCACCGACCTTCCGATTGGTGGACAACCTGCTCTACCCTCTGAGCCACAGCCGCCCATATAGTGTACACATGCACACACATCTACACACACACATACAGATATCCTTCCTTTTATGTGTAGAGCATAGGGGGAACAAAAACAAAACAAAAAGAAAATAAATGAGTAAAATATATATATAATACAGTATATACACATACACATATATATTAATAATATGAATAATAATAAAGATGATGAGGTCATGATAATAATATCAATAACAATAATAATACCAACACTTACAATAATAAGTGAGATAAATAAGTAAATAATAATAATAATCGTTGCTTCACCGTCATTGCTTAAATCCCACAGGAACATCTGCACGCCTGGAAAGAGATTTCAGACTCTGCGGTTAATTTAGTGGGATTTCCCATCTGCTTCACATGAAAAGATGAAAAAGCTTTCTTTTAAACCGACAGTGGAATATTTTATTTCTGTGAATGGATGTGGTTACAGTTACAGTGTGTTTTCAATGTTCCTGATGTGACTCCAAGTTTGAAAAACATTAAATGGGATGTTGTGACATTTTATTGATTAAAACTTATTATTTAACATAAACTTTTGCCCACATTTTTCAACAAAGGACATTCACATCATCAATGTTACATGGAAGTCTATGGCGCCCCCTGCAGGTAAAACAGATATATTGCTTTGAAAATCATTTAATGACATTTGATTAATAATTAAATGTATTAATATCTATCTATGATTATTATAGTTGCTGTAATATCTCCATAATATCACTGTAGGGACATCTACCTACCTATCTGTGCAGCTTAGTGGTGAGTTGAATGTTGTATTGTTTATACTCTACTGTATTGTTTTACAGTGATGGTTGTACTGAGTCTTTTTAAGATGAATTACTGGATTTTTTTTAATATGTTTTGACTGTGTATTAATGGAAGTTTCCCCTTTAACAGACACACTGGAAACCTTCAGGCAGAGTCGCTCTGCTGCGTCAAAGTGACCAGCATGAAGCACTGAGGCAACCGGATGTCGACAAAATAAAAGCATTACATTTGTCTGGAAAAAAATATACACATTCAGAATTTAAAGGTCCCATATCGTGCTCATGTTCAGGTTCATACTTGTGTTTTGTGTTTCTACTAGAACATATTTAAATGCTGTAATGTTAAAAAAAACTACTTTATTTTCCTCAAACTTTTGCTATTGTTGCTGCTATATTTATAATATTTATAAAGATGATTATATTTTACTTCATTGTTGTTATTCAATTGATTGATTGATTGTCTATTTTTTTAATTTATTTATTTGCACATATATAAAACTACACAAAATCCAGTCAATGAAAAAAAACAAGAAATGTGTCAGGAGAGGTCAAGAAGCCTTACAGGCTTATATACAAAGGACCTTCCCACCAACCCCAGGAGGAAAAAACACAATAACAAAAAAGGAAGAAGATCTAAACTAACATAATTTTAAAAATACAGCAAAAGTTAAACAAGAAGAAGTACACGAAATGTGCAGAAAAACCTAACCAAACAGTGGAAAACAATCCAATAAAAACAATGAAATACATAAAAAAAACACAGTACAGAAGAAAAGAAAATATATCTAAACATATCAAAAGATAATTAGGCATCATGAATTAAATGTGATGATAGTTTCCTTTTAAAATGTTCTATGGATAATAAGAAGGCAGGTGTGGTTATACAGGAATGAGAGAGTAACAAACGGGAACAAAGAATCTCACTGCCATGTCAATGTGTATGTGATCAATAAACTAAACTTGAACTTGAAATGATTTTACAAATAAATAATAAATACACCTTTTCATTATGATATAACAGTTTTATTTTGTAGGCCTGTGCAGGAAGCTGTCAGGTGCATGGTGGTATGCTTGATGGTTGGTCCATGCTGAGGTTGGACGGTTGGACAGGTGGGAGCTCCGGTTAGACGAGCTGCTGTTGTTCCTCAACACAAAGAGAGCAGAGAGCCGCAGAAACACTTTAAATTAACACTAGAATAAAAACCTACACATAGTACAGTAAATTCAAACATTATCTGCTAATTCTAGTAATATTTATGAGGTGTTTTCAGTGAAATATGACCAACAAAGGAGAGAAATACAAGAGAAACTGCGCAGTCATAGTTTAATGGGAGCGGTCACCTGAGCAGGTAAGAACATTAATACCTTTAGTGGTTAAATGTGCTGTTTTATTGTACATTAAATGATGTTTATTTGAGGTTAGAAGCGACTAAATGGCAGAAGGTGCCACGTTAGAGTCGTTTCCAGCCTGTTTAACCGGTTTATTGTGACTATCTCCATTTTGACTCATTTATAACATGTTTTCTCTATTTAAATGTTTTAGATTTAGTGTGTTTAACAGCTAAAATAAGCTTTGTTCAAGATGCCGACTACTTCCGCATAGGACCCACAGTGACGGACAGATGGTGTTCAAACTGGGGTCCGAGGACCTCCAATGGTCGCTGCAGGCTCTGCAGCTGCAGAATCTGTATTGATCAATGTTGCTTTGATAATCAGTTTTAATATCTATCATGACATAGTGTTGGGTCCAGGGAATGAAACTAGCACCTGCCACCTGCCAAATAACAGCGTAAATGTTGGCTGTGGCAGGTAAAACTTTCAGGTCACCTGCCACCGTGGCAGAAAGGTTTTCCTTATATTAAAGGTCACATATTATACTCCATTTAAACTAGTTATTATAGGTCTCAGACACCTCCAAACCATGTCTCTGAAGTTTTTTTTCAAAAAAACAATCAGATCATGCATTCCAGCATGTCTCTATAACCTCCGTTTCAGCCCATTTCCAAAAGTGCTGATTTCTGTGTCTGTAGCCTCTGTCTCCTCCCACTCTGCTCTGATTGGTCAGCGTTTTCTGTCAATCAAACGTCCTCAACAACAGCGTCACCCTCCCCCTCCCTCCCGGAGAAGCTCTCTCTCTCTCTCTCTCTAGAGAGAGAGAGAGAGAGAGAGAGAGCAGCTAGAATAAAGTTTATAAACCACTTTAAAGTTTATAAACCAGAAACTTCACCCAGCGCACGTTACCGGAGGAATCTGATCAGAAATCGGCGACACATGATGAACATCTGCGGTCCAGATTCCAGGTTCTCCTGACGGTTTCTCTCAGGTAAATAATGCTGTTTATAGCTCTGTTAGTTAGCTCAGTGTTTACCTCATGCATCAACTCTGTAAACCGTAAACATACACTCTGTTTTACGTCTGTCTTTACAGATCCATCTGTGAGAAATGACCGACAGAATCATCCCAGAGGAGAGCAGACAGCTGTGGGCAGATGGCTCTGTTTACATGGAGATACAAAGCTAACCCGGTAGCATGTAGCTAACCCGGTAGCATGTAGCTACATGCTAACGGGTTAGCTACATGCTACCGCTATGACACGGTGTGTAAACACAGCGACCATCAGGGTGGAAAATAGAAGATGTGAAACAGTAGTCAGTTCATTATTTCTGCTAAAAGATAAATGTATGGAAGATCAGAGTAATGGTATATTATTTACAGTAGTAGCTGTCTCTGTGTTACCATGACTACAGACCACCGGAGCTTAGCTTACCATAGTTTACCAGAGCTGAAAGACTTTCTCCTGTACCATGTTAACATAACTAACTAACAGGTGAGATGATTACAAATGCTGTGAATAATTAATATTGTCATCTGTCTACTCAAATAAAGTTTGACTGTGAAACAGAAATGTGTTGTGTTGCTTACAAGTCACTATTTACTACCTGTAATCTGCTACATGCATGACATCAAATATATATAATATATAAATATCATCTGTTTAAACAGTGTAATTACATAAAGCCTTTGTGAAAGAACATGTTATATTTAGATGATGGGAGTACATGAAGCCTGTTCTGCTGGTTCTTGCAGACTTTGCTCAAGTTAGGTTGAGGAGGAGAGACAGTGACGCGCTGTGGGGCGGGGTCAGCTACTGAAGGTTCTCTCTGGTTCGACCAGGAAACCCTTACATGGCTTGCATTTCTCTAATGACGTCAGAAGAGAAGGAAAAAAAGCGAATTTTTTTTCTGCACCCATTTCCGGACAAACGGAGGAGGAGAAAAAGAGAGAGGATGGTCTTTTATGATACTATGGTGGCCTGTAGACACACTGGGGACAGATATTGATGTTTAAAAGACATGGAAAAGTGCATTTTGCATAATAGGTGACCTTTAAAGGTCCCATATTGTAAAAAGTCAGATTTTCATGTGTTTTATATTATAAAGCAGGTTTGAGTGGGTTTAAGGTTTAACATTCTAAATGTGTTCCAGTTTATTTCCTGGTTGCAGTGTATGTGAATGACATCAGCTGACAGGAAGTAAACATGGACCCAAATTGTTGCCAGGCAACGCAATTCTGTTGCAATTCCGTTGAAATGCACTAAAACGGAGGGTTTCAGACGGAGGGTGAATACAGGTATATTCAGACAGACAGTATGAGGAAAATAAAGTGTTTTTTTTCACATTGCAGCATGTAAACATGTTCTAATAGAAACACAAAATACAAGTATGAACCTGAAAATGAGCACGATGCCTGGGTCTATAATACTGGACTAGATTAGACCCCAGAGACTGTTTAACACACAGTTTCTGATTTGTGTAACCTTTATTTATTTGTTAAAACACAGAAATGTGAGTGATTTCACTGCTTTTTGACTCCAGAGTTGTGTGATTGAATTTAAGCAGGTAAAAAAAAAATTTCTACTTTTGTTGTCCAAGTGAAAAGGAGGAAATGAATATGTCAGTCAGTCTCTGGAGTCTCCCTATTAATCTAGTATAGTGCTATTGTATGGGGTCATTTCTCTGCATAGCAAAAAAGCAGAGACATTTCCCCTTTTTCACAAATAAAATAAAGGTTTCACTTATCTAAAGTTGGTTGAGGCTTTTAAAACAAGATCTAACATTTAATAATGCAGTCAGGTCTCCAAATGAAAACATTTAGACCTGATTTAACTCTAAGGTAAACATCTCTGTAACATCCCTTAATCACACTTCTAATTAGTATTACTACCTTAAAAAGCTATTTTGTGCAGTATTTAAAGCTCACCAGCTCTATTTCTATTAGTATTGGATGTCTGATTAATGCCTGACTAGGTGTTGATGTTGGGGAAAGAATGTGAGTCATTTTAAGGCACTTGTGTTTTCATGGTGAGCATCACCTGTTTTTTAAATAGAGATATACTGCTATATTTACAGTAGAGGAACCCGTCATCATGTTTGGTGTCCTGCCAAACATCATTGTGGTTTCACAAAGCAGACAGAATGAATTCAGCATCATTTGGTTATTGAACGTTGGTGCCGCTCTCGCCTTATCTTCCAGATATGGCAGCTGACGACAAGGTTGCCATCCTGTCAGACGACGAGGAAGAGCAGAAGAGGAAGTATGTGTTGGCCGAGCCGTTCAACACGCTGTCGATGGAGGGGCCGGCGGATGGTTCTGCGACGCCACCGTCCTCGGACACGCCATCCGAGCAGTCAGTGGCTTCGCGGCCCAACTCAATAGACTGCTGCGAGAGGATGTGCCTCCAAATCAACAGCCAACTCCTCATCTCAAAACTCTTCTACTTCTTCTTCTACGCCGCCTACGGCTCGCTGCACCCTCTGCTGGCCGTGTACTACAAGCAGCTCGGCATGTCGGCCAGCCGCAGTGGGCTGCTCGTCGGCATCCGCTACTTCATCGAGTTCTGCAGCGCCCCCTTCTGGGGAGTGGTGGCCGACCGCTTCAAGAAAGGGAAGCTTGTCCTGCTGTTTTCTGTTTTCTGCTGGCTGGTGTTCAACTGCGGCATCGGCTTTGTCAAACCCGCTGAGATGAAGTGTGAGGAGCTAGGTGCTGAACCTCCGACAACGATGCCGCCTGTGATGCCGACTCTCCCGCACAGTAACTTCACGCAGCTGAGCAACTCCACCAACCACATCAGAACTCGCCGGAGCTTTCTAAACATCCCTTGGCTTCCTGAGATCCTGGACTCCTATTTAAGCGTGTTCCACAGGCACGAGCGAAGCATAGACGCCAACAACACTTCAGCTCCCTTAAAGCCGGCAAACACCACCCAGCTCAAGCCAACCCCCACCCAACTCACGCTAAACACCACCCTCCACACCCCAAACATCACCCTCCCCACTACCACGACCACAACCTCCCCTGCTCCAACCAAGCCCAAGGAGTACCAGATCATCTACAACAAGGACCAGGTGGAGAACATCTTCCTGCTCATCTTGCTTGTCATCATTGTGGGCGAGTTCTTCAGCGCTCCCGCCATCACCATCGTGGACACCGTCACCCTGCAGTACCTCGGGAAGGCTCGTGACCGGTACGGTCTGCAGAGGATGTGGGGCTCGCTGGGCTGGGGTATGGCCATGTTGCTGGTGGGCATCTGGATCGACCACACACACCTCACCGTGATGATCGACGGCGTGGGCTGCATCGTGCCCGAATTCCGTCTCCACAACTACCAGATCGCCTTCATTTCCTTTGGTGTGCTGATGGGCCTGGCGTTCATTGTTGCCACTCAGTTTTACTTTGACAATGGTGACGACTACCGACACGAGGTTCCAGAGGGGGTGGTGGAGGATGTGGGCAGCCCGAGAGCGTTACCTGAGTCCAACTCCTCGGACCAGACTTCCGTCAGCCCTGACGCTGCTCAGGAGTTCCACTACACCGACCTGCTAAAGCTGCTCTGCAGCGTGCGCTACAGCTCCGTCCTGTTCGTCGCCTGGTTCATGGGCTTCGGCTACGGCTTCGTCTTCACCTTCCTGTACTGGCACTTGGAGGACCTGAATGGGACCACCACGCTGTTCGGGGTCTGCTCCATCCTGAGCCACATCTCGGAGCTCGCTGCCTACTTCACCAGCCACAAGTTCATCGAGCTGGTCGGACACGTCAGGTAAGACACACACCTGGGAGGTTACATTATCTTTCACTGAATTTTAAGAGAATAAAATGTAGACTATTATTATTAGTGATTGATTTGTCAGTTAATTTTACCATTATTTGTTTAGTCTATAAAATGTTCCCAGATCCCAAAGTCATGTCTTTAAATGTCCAAAAATATTCACTTTACAATGAAATACAGCGGAGGAAAGCAGCAAACATTAGAGAAGCTGGAATCATAGAGTGTTTGATATTTATGTTTTATTAATGACATAATTGATATGAAATGCAGCGTAAAGACTGTTTTTTACAGCAAACAGTGACATTTTAAACTGGAAAGCGCTTGGAGCGTATACATGTACCTCCACCAAGGCTGCACAGTCATCTAAATCTGTTATTTTAAATGTACACAACATGAATCTGCATGTGATTACACATAGCAGATTCTTTATGTAGATATAATGTTCAAAATATGCACAAATATTGCAAAACTCCCTTAAGAAAGTCCTGGATTTAGATCCTGTTGAAATATAAATTATAAACAAACTAGTACTGTCCTCGACCAAAGAGATTCTTAGTCAACTAACACTTTTTTGTCTACTAATCGATTAGTTGATTTAATCGACAGATCTGTGATACTGAGTTTCTCCACAAAGAATCACACAAAAGCACCATTTTAAGTCTTGTGATTACCAAAGATGTACTCAGAAATGCATGAAAAAGCATAACAGATGACTAATGGACTAAAGAAATCTTAGTTGACTAAGACCAAAATGATCAATTAGTCGACTAAGAGGGGGCAGCCCTAAAACAAACGGAACCAAAAACCTCATAGGTGAAGATAGCCTTAAGATATTTTAATTTTTTCAGTATAAAAACAAATATTTTTAATGAAAAACTGTATTTTGTTATTCTTTATCCTGCTTTAAGTAGCCAACACTCTTTTAAACTAGCAGGTGTTAGATTTAGTTTCAAGTCCAATTAAATGTCCAGTAGATCTTGTAAATCATGACTGACTTCCTCATCTTCTGCAACCTTATTGACCTCCAGTACAGCCTGATGATAAACTAGCTAAATCATACATTGGACAGTGAATAAGGTCATATTTTTGTGCTACAAACTGAGCAGTCCAATCCGTCCTCCACCCTGCACCAGCAGCAGCAGCAGCAGTGAAGAGTGAATGTATGAGACAAAGCTGTCATTGATGCTCGGGGGGTTTCTGTCGGAGTGAATTTGAAGTCGGCCCTCGCGGACAGCAGGGACATTTGAGAGCTTGGTGTTAAATATCGCCTGCAGCTCCGTACCTGCAACGTCTCTGCTGTTGACTCAGGAGTTGTTTCAAAGTCCGAGACGTTACAGGTACAGCGCTGGAGGGGAAGTTAAAGGGAAGGGAGTGTTTTTGAAAGAATTATAATTAATTACTAACTAAATATACCGGCCTTGCTGCCTTATATTAATCATAAAGGCCTTTATTTTATTAGATAGAGGAAAGTCTATTCTGGTAATTATCTCACGACCCCTCAGATTTCTCCTGTGGCCACCTGTGGGGGTCTTGAGTTCATCATTTTTAAGTATTTTCTCACACAGTTACTGATTTAAATCATAATTTTAATATAACATTAACTTCAATCTATGCTTTACTGTTGAGTCAGTATTCAGCAGGTTCATCTCACACTTTGTATTTTCTTCATGTTGTTCAGTCTTCAGAGGATGTGACACTCTGCTGCCAACACACTTCCTGCTTTCATGGAAAGTCTGAGCTCGAGTAGAAACAAACTGCAAGCTGCAGGTTTTTAGCATCTCACTCTGGTGGTCGTCCATCTGATCATAGATGGGAGGATGTTAGTAAGTCACAGCAGGCTGCAGATGTCCTGACCCTGTCGAAAAAGCCCACATTAATACATAAGATAATAAGATCTTCATGTTTTTAGTGAGAGATCCTCAGCTGTCATTCAACCATGCATCACCTGACTTATCTGTTTGAGTGCTCAGCAAACCTTCTTTGGATGAACAAACATTGAAGTGATCCTGTGCCAGTCTGGTGATGAACAAGTGAGCGTTTTGAGGGTGTGTCATTTTTCAGATCCGTTTGACTTCTTTGTTTGTCCTGGTGAGAGCAAAGACCTTCAACAAATAAGAAAATGTCATGAGACATAATAAACCAAACAACCCTGTGGATGGTTTTACTTTGGGGGAAGCAAAATCAGAAATTTTAAGACATTTTCTACACTAAAGGATAGTGAATCAATTTCAAGACGGTTACCAAAAGCCCACAAAAAAAACTTGGTTACTTTAGTTAATAACCAATTTAACCAATCTAAAGTTTTGAGAATTTTTCCAGCATAATACCAATCCCTCTCTGGATTCAGCCTCTCAAATGTGAAGATTTTCTTTATCATATGACAGTAAATTGAGTATGTTTGGGTTTTGGACATGTCATTTTCCACGTCACTTTGTGCTCTGGCAAATTATAACGGTAATTTGTCACTATTTGATGCTGTCAGCTCATGAATAATCGTTGGTTGCAGCCCTAAAACAAACTGCAATTAACAAACTATACTTTTGCACTCTGCTTTAAAGGCTGTATGATTCTACATAAAGTCCACATGAAGTCCAAAAAGTTATATATTTACACCCTGTCCTCTTCCATCTTTTCCCTCTTAGGGTGCTGTACATCGGCTTGGCCTGCAACACAGCTCGCTACCTGTACATCTCCTACCTGACGAACGCCTGGATCGTCCTGCCTATGGAAGTTCTTCAAGGTAACATTTCTCCGTCTGCAGGGAGTGTGTGGAAGCTAGGACCCTGGGGACAGGACAGGAAGCGGCCTTGTTTGTCTAACAGGACGCTTATCAGTCGGCCTTTTTCCTCCGACAGTTCAGCCTATTTTATTATCAACAGTCATTTACAATAATGGGTTTCTCCCAGCACTCCACCTCACCTGAAACGACCTCTAACGCCTTTGCATCAAACATTGTACTCCTTTTCATAGATCACGACAGACACGATACATATAGTGTTAGATTTAGTGTGACTCACATTTTCCAAGGAAATCATTGTCTCCATCGTGAATAAATAATCCTCTTAGAAATCATAGAAAAAGGACACTCCTTATAACTGCAGAACTTGCCTGAGAATCGTCACATTTTCTTCAATATCAAAGTAATCCAGTGATAGTTGTTTGTACATCCATGAGTACATCACAAACATGAACTGATAATATTTGATTTGGCACACTTTTAATGGTGCCAATTTGACACAAATGTAAACACAAAAAGGCTAAAAAAGTTGTAGCCCACAGCCAACTCGCTGTATCCGTGGCAACATTATACTTCCTGTGTACATCCCACAAAGCATTACAGGAACTGTAGTTTCAAAACTGAAGACATAATTATCCCCCAAATAGATATTAAATGGCGGTAGAAATAGCAGCCTCGTTGTCGCGCTCTCTCGTACTTTCTCTACTACAAATATAAATATAAGCATCCCTGTATACACTGTATAATCTGTATAAACTGTCATATCCACCTACCTCATGTACATTAATCATATTTATTTCAGCACCTTTTGCATTCTGCACCACTGCTCTACTGTATTACTGTTTACAGATGTCATTGTGTTGTTGTTTTTATATATATACTTATGTAAGATGGTAAACTATAGTTAAGAGATCAGAGGGGAGCAACTACTGTGAGAGTCTGTGTGGTTTGTTTGAAATAGTACGCCTTGAGGAAACACTGACGCCTCACAGAATAAACGCATGAAAACTAGTTCAATACTTTAACTTTAGTTCGCTGCCTATTTTTACTCTTGACCAGTAAAACAATTAAAACGTTTTAAACTGAGTACATTTCACTTTAACAACATCAGAACACATCATTACAGTTTTACTGTTGTTTAACTTGAGCACACAGAGCCTGATAAGCTGCGACCAGCCCTTTGTGAAGGCGTGGTGGTCACGTGACTTCAGACAGGAAGTTGGCAAAATAAAAGTGCAGATTTGATCTTCATGTAGGGAGATGTTTAACCACAACAGAAGGGATATATTCATTACATTTTGCACAGTAAATAAATCTCAGACCGACAAATGTTGTCTTTTTTTGGGCCAGATATCAATATTAATATTTATGAATTTAGCAGTAGTAGTGACCGAGACGTGTATTGATCAGGACATTTTACAATCGAAAAATTAACGTTGCTCTCTGGTGAACAAACTATGTAATGGAGATACTGTTTCTAAATGATCTATTATAAATATCTTGTATTTCTTGTTAATTATTGCCCATTAATATGCTGGTAGTGATATATATGTAATAAAAGGCGCCTTATAAAGACATTAAAAAAAAAACAGTCAAACAGAAGCAAAATAATGTAATTAAAACATTTATTTTTCTTTTAACCACTTGCAATTAAACTTATTTTGATTTACTGTAATAAATCGATCTTTAATTACTGCCATGGTGGAAATGTTAATTAAGTTACACTAATTATTGATAAACAAGACTTATTATAATACAAATATGTCTCACTTACTTGAGGTGAATATATATGAATTTTTTTTTATATTTAATTACTGTAATGACACTAAAGTAGTGTCTCAATGTAACATAACTCTTTAAAATCTGTGGAATTAAGTTAACCTTCTTGTTTCTTAAGAAATAGAACTCAACTTTTATATATAATTTATAATAAAATATTTACGAAGGAAAAGTGAGAAGGAAATAGGAGCACAGAGAGGTATAGAAAAAGAATATTAAAGAAGAAGTAATGTGCTTTAACAAAGCAGTGCTTAGGCTGTGTTAAATAATGACACCACTGTTGAATCATATTTCACTTTGCGGTATGTTGTGATCACAGTTTCAGTAACCCCGATAAATAAAGTGTGATTTTTACCACTGAAACTTGAGCCAAAACACTTGAAGACAAATGTGGAGACTCAGACTCTCAGCTGTTCCCTCAAAGACGTGAAATCTTACTCCAGGCTGTCCAGAACTGAAGAAGTGCCAAAAAGAAATAAACAATACAGTGACATTTTACTTTATAGAGGTCGGCCGTTTCTCTTGATTTTCAAACATTACAGCTGCAGCTGCAGCTTTCCCACGTACAGTTTACCACATTTGTATATAACAAGTTTACAGAGACACAAGCAGCTCAGTTAAATGAACAATAAATGCGTCTGCTGTATCTCTTTGTTCATCATTTCCACAAGGCTGCGTTTAATTGTGTATAAATTACCTTCTCAAAGCGTCAGGACTTTTGAAGTTAAAGATAAAGGCTATTTTTGTTCACTTTTAGAGACTAAAACCAACAATAAATGTATCTCACTAACACGCACACAGAACAATGTTTTCCTAAATTATAAAACATGAAATAGTCAACAGTTGCATCATTGTAGGTCCAGTTTATTTTGAAACAACGCTGTAACTGCAGTTTAAATTTCTGTGAGTAGTTTCATCCTCTTCCAGCTGCGACCTATATCTGTCCCTGTGTGTCCTCCAGGTGTGACCCACGCCTCAGTTTGGGCAGCCTGTATCTCCTTCCTGAGTGCGGCGGTCCCGCCGGCCCTGAGGACGTCGGCGCAGGGCATCCTGCAGGGCGTTCACCTCGGCCTGGGCCGCGGCTGTGGAGCCATGGTGGGAGGAGTGTTTGTCAACTACTTTGGTACGACACAACGGTGGCATATAGTGAATATATAGTATAGTGTACTGGCTAATGCAGTTAAATAGCAGTTGTGGTGTTATGGTGCATTCATTTTGGGGCAGAAAAACATTTTTAAAAAGCAATAACCTGGATATATTGGTGGCTGCGTATCTGTCAGCTATTTAAATGGAGTATTCCTGCTCTAATTAAACTTAATACTGAATGAAAGTCTTCTAATAAATCAAGTGGAGATACTTCTAGATGTGAGTTTCTACACCACTTACAGTTTTCTTCCTGTTTGCTTTGCAGGTGCTGCAGCGACGTTCAGAGGAATCGGCATGGCCTCCCTCGTCATCCTCCTCATCTTCTCCTTCATCCAGTGTCTGACTGGAGAGGCTGAGGGGAAAGGTGAGAAAACGTTTATAAGATGTGGACAGAAAGGCACGTCAGCAGGTTTTAGTGCATCACTGCAGCTCGGCTAAAGTCCACCTCCTCCAGGAGTTTACAGTCCATGTCCTAATCTCTCCATGCAAAGTTCATTCATTTTTTCTTCCATTTCTTTTCCTTTTCATGCAGATTGCAGATTAATTAATTAACAGAATAATCTTAGTTCTCGTAGGTTTCCAGCAGTTGGATTTTGTAGGATTTCAGAGACACAACTATAATCCAAGTCTGTATTTATTTGGCATTCAGTATGCTCGCCTTTCTGACTTGCAAGACTAAAAATAGAGTATGAATGTTGGTGGAAACAACCGTTATATGATCACAATTGTTTTTTACTTTCCTCTGTAATTATTTTCAGCTTGTTTAGATTATGTTTGCGGTCGTATACCGTTTTTCTCCTCTTTATTTCTTATGCTTTTGCTGCAGTTGTAGTGATTTTTTAGTTCCTCTATGAGTCGAGACTCCTTGTTGAAATCTAAAATACATTTAAGGTAAGTTTACTCTAAAATAAATCTTGTTTTCCTCTCACTTCATCTTCTCTCAGAGGACAAAATGCTGGCTGAGAACATCCCGGTTGCCTCCAGCCCGGTTCCCATCGCCACCATCGACCTGGTGCAGAGCCAGACCGCCGCCGGTAGCCCCGCCCCGGCTCATCAGGCCGCCGCGTTGCCCGTCAAGAAGACCAAACACCAGGAGGAGCAGGAGGACGTGGCCAAGCCGGCATGGGTGCTCTCTGGCGCCCCGTGGGTCACCATCGCCTTCGCCATCGTCCAGATCAAGGAGATGATGAACATGGCGAAGAGCAACGGACCACCTTCAGAAAGTCGACCACTACAGGTGAACAAATATGAACAATTATGCTCAGCACAGTAATTAAAAGAGAATTAGGATAGATAGATAGATAGATAGATAGATAGATAGATAGATAGATAGATAGATAGATAACAAAATATGAATAACTAAAATCTAAAGTAGAAATCAAACAAACACTTGGACCATAGTGCCTGCTGACAGTAGTAGCTGTATATATATATATATATATATATATATATACACACATAATACTAATAATAATAATACCCTTTCTATCTGTTGTGTCTGAAACTTTAATGACTGTGTAGCTTTAACTTTCACTAACCGGAACTTTCTGACACTTCCTCCTCTGCTCACACACACACTCTGAAGACAGGTGAGACGTCTTTGCGTGCCAAAGTCGATGGAAAACTACTGTGTGTGTACAGCATGTGTGCGTGTCTGTGCGGGGGGCGTCCAGGGTTTCCTCTGTGTGTGTGTGTGTGTGTGTGTGTGTGTGTTGATGCATGTGGTGATTACAGTGACTCATCTAAACTTCTGTGGTATGTGGGCGTGTACATGCATGCATACGTTTTTGCGATCCTCCCACGCCCCCGTGTCGTGGCGCCTTGTGTGCTGCATGCATGCCTTTATGACTCGCTCGGTGATGTCACCCTCCCACCCCCACCCTCTGGCGGCCATTTTGGAGGAGCCGAGGTCTCACCGAGGCTGAAGACGTTCCTGACAGATTAGTGCAGCAGAGGAAGTTAGACGTGAAGGGAAGTCTGGCTGTTTCTTAAATCTATGTCATAGTGAGTTTATCTAGTTAGCACCCTAACATGTGAGCATTAACATCATTGCTTTAATGTTGTGTTGACTACGTTTTTTCAGCTCGCTCTTTCCTGTTTGTAGATACTTTATTAAATAAAAGATAGTTGTTCCTCCATGTTGCTGCCAAAACTGTTTGTCTGTCAACCATCATCACTGTTTGTTCCTCTTGTTGCCAGGTACCTAATGAGCAGGCGTCAGCCGAGAACGAGGCGTCACACAGAAACCCGACTGATGACGGCACAGAAACACCCACACAACCAAACCCCACCCACCCAGCACCCACAGACTCTAACCAGGACAAAGACCAAACGCACCCATCCTCAGACAGAGGAATAGAAAACCCAGACAGTCTGTTCACTTAGAAACTATTTAATTTACACACACTGAGCTTTAAACTGTGTGTTTTATTACTGCAAAAATATTCATCTTAACAAGTCGGCTTGTCTCGAGTTCAGTCTTAAAATCTGACTAATAGTCTGCTGTTGTTTCACTTGTGTCAAGTCCTGTAAATGAGTCAGTATCTTGACAAAAACTGTATTTATATAGATTTATTATTTAAAGAAAATAGCTTGAAATAAGGCCAGAATTCTGGAAACAAGTTGGAAATACTGCAACTCATTTTTAAAAATGATTTTAAGACTCAGACATGACTTGTTTTAATGGGTTGTTTTTGCAAAGGGGAGTTTGGGTTGAATGTTTGGATGAAACTGGAGGTGCACTTGGTGGCATTTGCACCTCAGAGGTGGTCAAATCCAACACACCTCGCGGCGCGGTGCTCTATATTTACTGCCCTTTACCGGTGGAGTGTGAAGGAGAATCCTTCAAAGTTATTTAATAACTTAATTTAGCTAAAAAAAAAGGAAATCTGACAACATGTAGCAGTTTGATTCCACACTAACATGAACAGCGTTTAAAAGAACTTCAGTGCCAGCACACAAATTAACACATTAAAGTGCATTTTTAAGAATTTACCATTAACTGAGGTTATTCTTCGACACAAATGAAACCATTTTAGAGATTTTTTTAAATTGCAGCAGTGATTTTTCATGCGCTGCAATACAGGAGTTCCCAATCATTAGACAGTTTTTATATTGACGAGGGGTCAGAATTGTTAAATAGTTCTTTACACCATCAGTTTGCACACTGCAGTGTGTGCAAATACATTCACAATAGAAGTGCTGTTTTTTTAAGTACATGAATATTTTTCACTGTATTTATCATCCCAACATTCCTATGAGTTAGAAAATGAGTGAGAGGGTTGACGATGATTAACATTTGGCTAAACTGAAACCAAAATGTAATTTTACTGGCAGGAATTATTGTGATATACTGCGGGGAGTTGCTTTGGCCAGTATGATCGTGAAACAGATATTAAATTGTGTTCTCTGAAGTATTAAAAAGTCTAAAATGCAGCTCGTTAAATGCTGCAGAACCCCCGCTATGAGATCCTAATAAATTTAATTATTGTTGAGCTTCTTTTGCAGAATTTCCTCGCAGCTCTGCAGCAAATCTTCTGTGGCCTTGGGGGTTGGGAGTTAGTGTAAAACTTTAATTAATCAATGCTGAATTTCTTTGCATCGCAGGTTCAGAGGACTGAAACAAGTTGACCTCATCTTTTGTTTTGGACGTCATCAAGCCCACTTTTATTACTCAGCACAGGATGAACTGCTGGCTGAGATATATATTTATGTAATTTACTGAAGGAGCGATGATGAAGAAGTGCCTCTTTTAAACACACTGTAAGCCTCTTAATCACCATTATTGTTCTAACTTATTATTATGAGATGTCAAGCAAGCATCCCTTTACTGAGCTATACTCCTACAGAAAGATCTGTCATACTGAGGGTCTTTTTAAAGCCTCATTCCAATATTTTTGTATTGAAGCTGCCACTAGCCGACACACTGTATTTACTGTCTTTGTTTTACATTTTCATGCCAAACAATTCCCAGTATTCTGTGTTTTTAATGTGGTCTAGATGGAAAAGCCCTCAGAAACACAGCTAGATGAAGAAATTCTGTTTGTTTTTCCTGTAAATGAAATGATTAAAGGATGTTTTGCCCATTAATACAGCATCAGTGTGTCTTAATCATCTTGGTAAAAAAACATTATGAAATGTTTATCTCACCAGTAAAACCCCAGATTGAGTTTAATGACCGTCTGCGTGTTTGTTTTACTAACCTTGTGAGGACCAGTTTGAGACGTATAGGATTAAAGGATATTGTAAATGTACAATTTTCCATTTTTCTGAGAACTTTAAGGACTTCTCATCTATATTGGCTTATTATTATATTAGTATTAACAATCTAATATATCATATATAATAATATAACAGACATTTTACTAATAATAATTCTATTTAGTAGTAATTAAATAATATAATTGATACTATTTGAACACTGATGGAGGGCTTAATGCTGGTTAATGAGTACTCTTCTTACTTTTATGTACATTTTACTGATAATACTTTTACTTAAGTAACATTTTGAATGCAGTTTCTGTTAATGATCAATTGTATTTTTGAAGCTTGCCATATTTTCTAAAATGTAAAACCTTAATTTGTAAAATAACGAGTTGTCAGATGAATGTAGTGAAGTAAAAAGTACAATATTGTTTTAAATGTAGTTATGTAGAGGTATAAAAAGTGCTTGAAATATTCCTTACAGTAGATACAGTAGTGCGTTGATGCTGCAGGATGCTTTGGAGGCAGTCTGTGGTATCAGCCACTTGATGGCAGTAGTGTCCTGAGTGTATCAGTGCAGTCTTAAATGGACTGAACCAGTCTCTATATGTGTGTGGAGGGTTATTGAGGTCGTGGTGCGCCTGCTACTGATGGGTGTGAGTGGGAGGACAGTAATAGGCTTCCTCAAAAACTAGACTATGTGCTGTCGTAAAAAAATATATATATATATATAAAAATGATAAAATCAAAACCGTCTTGGCACACTCAGCCTGTCTGATATCCGTGGAGAAATTTCACCAGCCCCTCTGCTGTTGATGCTGTTGTTGTTGTTTTGTCTTGCCTAATAATGAACAGTATAATAGCCTTGTTTTATCCAAGGGTGCCATGACCACGAGCTGCTGCACATTTTAAATTTAAATGACATCGAGGGTTGAGGCGAGACGGGCTTTTTGTTCTCTGACACGTCTCTGAAAATTGCAGCTCTGACCTACAGATATTTCCAATTACTGGAACAAATAGTGTTGTGCATGTTAATCACTTCAGTGTCTTGCTTGTGGGCACTTTGGCAGGACAAATGAACACATCAGCTGGGACTTTTTTCCAATTGACAGTTCATGATCTAATCAGTTGGGAAAATTTCAATAATACTAATATTTTTTATTTTATTTTGTTTATAGACAATATCAAAAATGTATCAGGCTTTAAAATCACTGTTTGCACTTAATTTTTAGAAGCAACAAAGGACAATAATGTGATTTTCCACCATCTCAGCTTCTTAGCATCTTGTTTTTTTCTCTTAATGTGCTTCTTTTCTCTCTCGTGGTTTCATTTCCTTTGACCCAGTGCACCAAAATCTGTTGTTTTTATGCACAACCTCCACATATACCCGAGCATTAAAAGGATTCAAATCTAATGCTAATATCTCACAAATGGCATGATCACAATACAGAGCTCATTTTGTTAACAACCTAATTACCATCATATTTAAAAGCTTGACTATTATTCTAATCAGTCGCTCTCAGCCAACCACTGCCCAGATACAACCTCAAGCTATTTTTAGCTTCTTTTTCCTCACTGTGCCGTGATGGAGAGGCGAGCCAGACGCCCTGAGGAGGCGACTTGGCAGGATCTGTTGAATCAAGGTGATGACGGCTCCTCCCTGGACTCTCTGGAGAGATCAGGGACACTTTCTGAGCCCAAAGAAAATGTTCAAATCACCTGAAAGTACCTTGACGGCACAGTAAAGTGAAATGGACTCATTGATCAAGCAACCAAAGGGTCACAATCCTCTTATGAGCTTCTTTTTCATCACAGGAAGAAAATGTATTCAACAACAACAAGCTCAAAAGTCCTTCCCCAAAAGAGATTGTGTGTCATTGAACATCACTAATAGGTCAAATGCAAGCTGTAAAATATTAAATGTCCTCCTAACTGGCTTGTAACTAACATTTCTAGAGCTGCAGTTGGAACGCAAAAACCAAACAAGCAACCTTTATAATTCCCAAACTATACTTCCTAAACATTTTTACATTTCCAATTTTGTGTTTAACGTGCATGGCTAATGTTCAAAGCACATTTAAGAACTAAAATTAGTTAATATTGTTCCTGCCAGCCTGTAAATGTAGGATTTGGTGTCCTTTCTGTTTCAATACAGATAATATTGACAGTTACTGTAACCAGGATTTTAAGAAATGCTGAAGTCAAATTCCCCCCAACTCAACCACCACAACCCTGAGAAACATTTCACTATTCACCATTAAGAAAGTCTCTAAACATTTAAAAAAACATTTTCACATTTATATAATTGATTGCGCAATTATATTATCTGTACATTTTACTCCCTCATGTCAGTAAACAGTTACTACTTGTGGCCCCTTCATCAAATTTGAAGGGTTTTCAGTAAGAAAGAAATAGAGAAACGTCTGAAAAACATAACCCAATTTCGTGATACAGGAATATTTTCTTTCTTTGTTTATCCCTTTGATCATCTTGTGACCCCCCAGATTTAACTTGGGAACCCTTGAAGGGGTCCTGACCCCTAGGTTGGGAACCACTGCCTTAAGCAATGGTGTAAAACAATCAAATATAAAAGATATTAAGTCTAAAAAATATCTATCAGTCTTAAAAACAATTCTATATTTACAATTTGTGTGCATTTGTAGACTATAAATTCAGGTCATTAACACAGTACATGTAGTACTACATAGATATAATGGCTGTAAACTGGTAAAATAGTGCTTAAACTTTGAATAAATAAGAGCAACCATTGTCTATCATGTTGAGCTAAAGCCCCAGACTACTATCATGTTTTGTTTTGACTGTTTGGGGCTCTCGCTCTGTGTTTACAAGGTAATGAAACTAGTTGCTTCTAACAGAAACCTGCAAGGCGAACTGCAGGAGACCACCGAGCTAAATGACTAAACTGTGAGGTGTAACTGAGCAGACAACAGAGCGGGTCACGGGTTAAAGATGAGCACGGCGCTGACGCTGTTCCAGAAAACCCCCCAGACGACCTTGGTTAGACCTCCTGCAGCGCTGCGATCAGGACCACCTGAGTCAAGTCTGAGTCAGACTAAAGACCACAGCGAGTCATGTTATTGGCAGGATGCTACAGACTAGATATCACATGGCTGCATGCCTCTTACTCTCTCTTTGGATTGAGAAATGTGTGCCTATTTTAAAATATTTAATTATAAAACATCCTGCAGGGGCTGCATGTTACCACGACACATCTCCCACGTGGTGCTTATATTTCTGTACAGTTTGTACCACAGTGTTTTACAGTATCAGTACAGCATTATTAACCAAGAAACTACTAATACTGGTTGTGTTTGTGCGATACTCCCACAGAAAATCATCCTAAATGCATCACTTTCAGGGTTTTCCCAAGGAGCTTGCTTAGTCGAGGCGGTAAACCACCTGCATCTCGTGATCAATTCAGTTTGTCAAAGGCGGCCTAAACAATAACCTCTCTTTTAAATTGATGGTATATGTGAAGTAGCACATCTGTTTTACCTGAAGTTTAATATTTTATAAAAACATAAATTTTTTGTAAAGTTAGAATAGGTGGTCTGCATTTCAGGCAAGGCAGCCTGCCTCTGCTATAAAATACAGTCTGAACACTATATAATAAAAAATAAATAATGCGTCGTTACTTGCTGGCTAGTTGGCTTGTTAACAGGTTAACTGATTTGTCAATCTACAACTTTTTTGAGTTTTGTTTGAGCAAAACAAGCATTTAAAGACGTCAATATGGACATTTTTGTGTCATGTTTTGATCAAATATTAGTTTAAAGAACTGCTCACTTAATTGATAATTGGCCATAATGAAACCACATTGATGTGAGATGTAGTGGTTTGGTTTTACAGTAACATTAACAGTATCTGTGTGCAGAGCAGGATGAGCGCTGCAGTGTGAACCGGGTGCAACAGACTAAGATATATAAGAGCAGACAGCTGTCATGGTCGCTCTGGCATCACCCTGCCGGCTGTGTTCATACAGCCTGGCCTCTGTATACACAGTAAAGTGAGAACACTGCAGTGTTACCTGTCCACGTGCAGAACAACAATGTTTTATTGGACATTGACCTGATTTAAATTGCTTATTTGATTAACTGATGTTTATTTCAATGCAGGGAGGTGTCGGGACGACGGCCATGCTTCACATTCAAGAAGTTCATCGTACTCATCACCACAGTTGTTCCACTGGACCAAATGGAGGGGAAGTCAGAGGTAGTTGTTGAGGTAATCAAAGGTTTTTATTCGTCTGTCTACCACTCAAAGTTCACCAGGTAATCAGGGAGTCAAGCTTCTGATCAGTTAGTTGCTCTCAAACACAAAAAGTCACATTTTGATAATAAAAACAAAACCACTCATGACAAGGTGGCATTTATTATTGCAAAACATAGGAGCCACTAATGGATTTATATGAGATTGGCCCTCATTCTTAAAAAATGTTAAAGTTAAAATTAAATTAAATAAAAAGAGAAACAGCAATGAAATAGGATGTTTCACATTATTGAATGTTTATTTTCCCTTCTACCTTGGAAGTAGGTGAAGTTATGTCTGCACAGGGCCTTTACCACTTAGTTGTTTTACAAGTGGTCATTAGGAAACCATTAACAGCATACTATGTAGGGACAGTTGTATTCATTATCAGTCAAAATATTTAAGGACTGCAATTTATAGGCTCTTGTGTTTAAATGTAGTTTTGTAAACATAAAGACTGGTGCTATCTCTCCTTCCTCACCAGGAAACAAAACCCACAAGAGCTCTAAAATGTCACAAATTAGCTTTATTTGACAGTAAATCCTTAATCCCGGGGTTCCTCAGGGAACCGTTCCGGGTCCCCCTGTGGTTTTAATCTGAAAACCCTTAAAGGTTTCCTTCAGGGTCTTTTACATTTCGCAGTGTGCA
Source organism: Sebastes fasciatus (assembly GCF_043250625.1). Lineage (NCBI taxonomy): Eukaryota > Metazoa > Chordata > Actinopteri > Perciformes > Sebastidae > Sebastes > Sebastes fasciatus. The sequence continues at coordinate 3,232,843 of NC_133818.1, forward strand.
GGCATGGTAATGTATTTTAAAACATCTTAAGCACATTACAAGCGTGTTACACACCATTCTGTTTGTATAATCACATTTGGAAACGACATGCATCATTATCAAGGGAGGATATTTACATTTTCATCCACCGGTCACAATGGTTGGTGCTTTCCAAATTTTTGCCAGAGCCTTTCACCGTCTCACCAGCCAAATATGATTTTTGGAAAAAAGCAAGAAGAGTCTCAGCAGGATGGGAGGTTCCCAGTGATTCGCTGCAGGCTGCTGGTGTTTTTCTGCACCACAGATTAGTGTAGCTGCTTTTCATTTTATATCGATTACCGTCAACTGATCAGGAAAAGAGAAGAGTTGAAATATGGTGGCTGAGAATATAAACAATGAATAGTGCAGTGCTTGTATCATTTACCTCACAATGTAGATTAGAGAGCACAGACAGTGTGCTTACAATGGACATGCATTATTAACCATTAAAAATCAATGAGTGTAATGCAGTAGTGTAGGTCTACGATGTGGTTAATGATGATGATTATGATGATAATTACCATGAGATGAGAAAGCCGTGGATACAACAACGCAGAGTCAAGTGTCACTAACCGGACTAATTACTGCAAAATCTAATTTTCCCAGATGCATCAACATCTGCGTCCTCCAGCAGACGGAGAGGACGGACTGCATCTGTGGAGAACCTGTTGTAAAACCTTTTATCCTGGTAACAGTTCTAGGATTATTCTGGTTTATTACAACTTGCATCTTATATTTGTAGTTTTGGCTATCATAATAACATTACTTGTGTTTCTTACCCAGTCCGACTTCTATTTAGTGATTCAAATTTTATATTTTGGTCATCATAACTGAAAGAAATGATGGCCAAAAACAGACCTAAGAAAACGGTCCCCGATCCTGATCCCTCGGCGCTCCCAGCTGACCTCGGTGATAAACAAAAAGCAGCTTTCTGAGAAGACTTTCCTGTGTTTTGTGGGAAAAATCATTCATTTTGTAGCAGCTAGTTTCATGGAGGAGCCTGACAGAACTAAAAAAAAACATGCACAGAGAGTTTTATAGCTTTGTTTAATTTTGTTAAGTTATGTATAGATTGGTCTTACTTTGATTTTAACTTAGTCTTTTAACACTATTTTGTAACAACATTTGTGTTAACTCAGTCTACCAGCCTACTTATAGATTAACACTGTCTCCCGGTAACTAATGGTAATTTGGTGAATTATTTATTGAATTAATCAGCCACACGAGGCTGAATCGGTGGATGCTAGTTTTAAAAACGTCTTCAGATCCAGAACAAAGAGAGTAAACAAATTAACTTTATATATTTTAACTCGTGAAAATATTGTTTCTGATTTCTGGTGTACATACCAAAAAGAAAAAAAACATACATCTTTGCAGTAAATGCAGTTTGTTAAATAAGTTTCAGGCCCAAAAGTCAGCATCAAACTTATACCACCAAAAAGGTACTTTTTTTGTTCTCCCCTCAGCAGCTGATAAACAGCTCAACCTCGCCGCCGCTCAGCTGTGATGATACGATCCGCGCTCTGTAGCCGTGACCTTTACCCCTCTCCAGGCAAACACCTCCACACTGAACCCACAGCAGCGTCCGCCCCCCCAGCACGCCTGCCTGGACTTCAAAGGAGAAAGTCTGGAGAAAGTCATACAGAACTACAACACTCTACACAAAGTTTTCACTTCACATTTTCCACACTTGTCTCACGCAACGGCACTAATTAATGGAAACTTCTTGGAAACTGATAACGTTAGTAGATACATTTATGTATGCATCGTTTTCTGTTCCATGATCACAGGAAGACTGTGACCTCTGACCTTTGACCACCTTAATAGGTTCATATTTTGTGCTCTTCACACTCAGACAAAACTAAATTAAAATTGGAGCTAAAAGATCTGTTTGTGCTTTAAATAGCATAACGTTGAGCAAAGTGCATGTCTGCAGCAAGCAGTGGTGAAATGTAACTAAGTAGGTTTAAGTGCTGTACTTAAGTACAATTATGAGGTACTTGTACTTTACTTGAATATTTTCTTTTTATGCTACTTTATACTTCTACTATAATATCTAAGAATTCAAATAATTTGAATTAAGTAAATGAAATAAAACACTCCATTACAAGTAAAAGTAATGCATTCAATATTTCACTTAAGTAAAAGTACAGCAAAATGTACTTAGCGTATAAAGAAATAGAAGTACTCACGATGCATTATTATTGATTTTGTAATATGTAAGCAGTACTTTAACAGTTGATCATATTTTATAAAATGATCATGTGTGTTTTATGTAAAATCTTAATTTGATTGAAGTAAAAAAGGACAATATTTCTTTCTGAAATGTAGTGAAGTAGAAGTATAAAGTAGCATCAAATGGAAATACTCAAGAACAATACCTCGAACTTGTACTTAAGTATGGTACTTTCCACTAGAATGTACAAGATGGTTTTTTTAGGATAGGAACTATGCTATGTAGCGAAATACATTAAGAAGTACAAGTACTCACAAGCAAACTCAGGAACGCCGGTACTCTGTAGTCCAATTCAAGCACTAGGAGTACTGTAGTTGTAATATTAATAACAGTAGCAGCAGCAGTACGGATAATATCAGTAGTAGTTGCACTAATACCTGTAGCTGTATTAGTGTGGTATAATAATATTATCGGCAGTTAGTAATACTTTTAGTGCCATATTAGTGGTGTTCTCTTTATTTAATAGTCATATCCATACTTTCAGGAGAAGTAGTAGATTTTAAGATTGTAACATTTCAGGTATTATCATAGGTAGAAGTACTGTTATAGTAGTCATAGTAGTAGGAGTATCCCCGCTTAAGAGGTAGTATAGTAGCAGCAGTGACGTTGAGTATTTTAAATAGTGTAGTAGTAGTAGTGTGGTGTAGTACAACAGTATAGGTTGTTGCAGTGACGTTGAGTATTTTAAATAGTGTAGTAGTAGTAGTGTGGTGTAGTACAACAGTATAGGTTGTTGCAGTGACTTTGAGCATTTTTTGTGTGGTGCTGCCGGTCGAGCAGGACAACAGGGAGACTTTTTGTCCTGGCTGGGATCAATCGCTCCATAGATGACGCCCACCCAGCCAGGCCTCTCCGTGGGCGGCCGGTAGCCCAGCAGCCCAGCGGGCCGGCCCCGTCCGGCCCCGCCTGGGCCCTCCTCCGGCCCCCGCAGCCTGCTGGGCCAACACAACAGGAGAGCTGCACTTTACATCTGAAAGCTTTCAGCTGACACTCCAGTGAACTTTAAAGTCACTGTAGGAGAGTGCAGAGCTTTGTTATTGTGATGTACTTCCTGCCGAAGGCGGGACCACTCACAACCAATGGGATGTCAGTGAGAGAAAGAGAGGCCATTTGATTGGATGAGTTTTACTGGTTTGGTGCGGCGGTTCTGGGAGACGGACCTTCAGGTAGCAGTTAGCTGTAGCAACTCAAATTCAGCCAGCAGTGCAAACCTGAGCGCCGGGGATCTGATCGCGGGGGTCTGATCCCGGGGGACCGCCCCGACTCCACGCCGGATCAGCAAACTTTGTTGCCGTTACACAGGCCGTTACCAGCGCTCCACCAGCATGCTGTGACTCCCGATGCTCGGGTTTGCTGGCTGAATTCAAGTTACTACAGTTAACGGCAAACTGAAGGTCCGTCTCCTGGAGCTGCTGCCCGTTCTCCTCCCGGCCTCCGCACCACCAGGAGACTACTTCACCTATAACAAAGAGATTTAAACCTTGAATTTAATAAAGGAGCTTCAATCTGAAAACAAGTGTGTCACAAAGCAGCACACAAGGTTAAATGAAGTCAAGAGATAAACAGAAATAGCAGTAATGAATGAAGCCGCATGTGTTTAAGGACACTTTAAAGTGGCATTTTCCTGCAGCTCATGCTCTTATTCAGAGTAAACATCAGTAAAGACATTTTAGATTGACTGCAGTGGATCTGATTTATTATCCTTAGATATGACTGTCCACTCTATTATTTATCTGCGAGGCCGGGTTGGATTCAGACTGTCTGTTAACCTGTTTGCATCCGTTGCTGTGGTAACAATACAGCTGAGAGCACGTACAGTAGATCTCGTTACACCACACATCAGTGAAATAGGAGGTTTATGTACATATGCACTCTGAATGTGACTGGATCAGTATTATACTGTATGTTGCATTATGAGGGAGGACTGTTTGAAACCCAATTACAGCAGCCAGTTTAGGAGTTTACATACTACTCATTTTCAGAAGCAATTACATTTTGAAATGTCTCCCAGATTGTTTTTTTTATCAACTTGATGAGGAAACATTTGTAATGAACGTATCTGCAAAACAACCTACTTCTTGTTCTCCTACAACATCTGCACCTGGCAACTAAAGCATGATTTTAATGGTTAAGATTTACAAAACGTCTTTGTTAAAGTTAGCTAAAGGTGGTGGTTAAATATTGAAAGAGTCAACGTTGACTTGAAGCACTAGATAGGACTTTTTCAGTCTTTTGCCAAAACACAATCTTTCCCAAACCTTAATTAACAAATTTTGTAATAGTGACTAACTTTGTTTTCATTTCATAATCTCATTATGATATCATTTGTCCGGATAACAACCTTATTTGATTGAATTATGGAGGCAGAGGTAGTGTGACGTTGTGGCAACGGATGAGGTGGCGGTGGATCTTTTCCCTAACCGTAACCAAGTCGTCTTTGTGCCTAAACCAAACCTTAAACTTAGAGATAGTAAATCAGAAAACAGTCACACGAAATCCTTTTTGAAATGATGTCCTGACAGCAGTAGTGCCAGATTAAAACAGTCTTGTTAAAGCTGTTTTTGAGCTTTCTATGTTCAATAAAAGCAGTCTGTTTATGGACAAACCTGCTAAACTCGTAGTGACGTAGCATTTTAGTGTCTTTCAGGTCATTGTTTGTTTTTTATAGCCGGGAACTTTACTGTTTTACGTTCTTATTAACGTCATAAGCAGCTGTTTTCACTATACACTACCTGCTCAGCAGCAGACAGACACAGTTAGAGACTAGCTGGTGAACATAGTGGAGGACACCGAAGCAGAGCTAAACGGAGAGTGAATGTTGGACACATGGCCAAAACAGATCAGATTATGCAGATTAGAAAATGCCAGAACAGTATATGTGTCTTTTGAGTCGCAGTGCAGACATTTAGCCAAGGTTTTCATGCAAAATGAGCCCCAGTTCCTTTACAATTAAACAGCAGAAAGGACTTTCACATTTGTACTTTAGGCGGTTGCTTGTAGCTGACTCTCTGATCTAATAAGAACATCACAGAGAGCTCCTGGATCAACCACAACACAACCAGCATTTACATTTTAGTCATTTATCCGACGCTGTTGTCCAGAGCAGAGTGCAGATTAAATTCACTGATCGCCCACCGTCAGGACATTCACATTTGCATTTACTCACTTAGCTGGAGCTTTTTCACCTGGAGCGACTTCCAGTAAGCAGCTCCGCTTCACTTCCTAGATCGCTGACATGACCAGGAAGCAGTGACCAACAGAATCTGGCAAAACTGAGAAGTGAATTTCTGTGGAAATTATGACACAGATTAATTCTGCCGGGGATTTTTATGCTGTTTGAGGGGAAATCGCAGATCTGAGAGAGCTTGTAGCAGGAAGAGAAGAGGGTTTTGTTTTTACATCAGCAGGGTCGAGGGTTCAATTCCTTGTTTTGGTTTACATTTATCAAATACAAAATGTTTTTATTTGATGAAAAGTCGATTTGTAAACTGTCAAATTCCCCGAAAGACTGAAATCATTCGTGCAAAGACAGTCAATTGTCACGTTTCTGATCTTCCAGTCAGTTTTTGTGAAGCTCTACGCAGGCAGTAGCCTCCGTGGATGATATCTGATATTTAATTAAAGGCACATAAATCTTGATTTCCTCCGTGTGTTCGGCCCTGTTGTCTCGGCACTGTCTTATCAGTGTGTATATTAGTTGTCAGCACGTCTCTGCATTAATGTCACCAAGACAAATCCCTGTGCATTCATTGTACCCTGCGATTTAAGTGATGCTGGTTGTGATGTGCTGCAGGGACGTGGGCAGGGCGATGTGGGTACTTGTGCGTGAGGAGCCCTAAGTTGCAGAGGTTTTTTTCTAATTGAGTCAGGGACTTATGCTGGCAAGGTAGGCGTGTGAGTGGGGGGGAGACTAATCCCAAGCTGCTGTTGTTTTTCGTGCCTGCTGGCTCGAGATCAAAAACTTAACAGCAATAATCATGCAAAATGTGTGGCTTCACTTCAAAGCCTGCCTCAACTTTGCTCACACCCTTGTAGCTCGCATTGTTTCATCATTTCTACCAGTTTTTCTTCTCTTCTCCTTCCTCTCCTGCAAGGGGATTTTTTCCCCCTTTGGTGTTCATCTTTTGTCACATCTCAGCACATGTCAGTCGGCGAGGTTTGAAGGCGATCTGATAGGCAGTCGTGACCTTTCTGAAGAAATTAATACACATAGCAGATTAATCACACCTTCAGATAAGCTCAAAGTTGAGGCGTTTCTGTCACGCACCACATCGAAGGCCGGCTGGTTTCTCTCTGACTGCAGTGTGTGGTCGTGGCGGAGGGAGCGTCTGCCTCCGCCTGAGATAGCAGACATGTCAGACGTCAGCAGCACTCTCAGGGTGAGGATGCCGTGGGCGGCGAGGGTCGCTGAGGCCCGTACGTGGCCAAAACGGGCAAATCCCCTCCACGTCAGCCCACGGCCTGTCAGCGGGGAGCTACAGGGCTTCCCACTGAAGCCTTAAAGGTGCAGCGCGTAGCATTTTAAGACCAGTAAAAACTCCATCACATTAAAGACGCCTGGCCCATTTTTCTCTGAACCCACTACACAGCAAATGATGCACATACTTGAAGTGACCTTTTTCTAATTTGTGAACGTCTTGAAAGAATTCAAATCATTTATGCTCAGTTTTCTCAGCACCTTTTTGAAGTTGTTTTGCACCAAATTTAATTCATTTTGTAAAATATTTTGACTCTTTCATGACACATGAACTTTGTTAATCATTGCAGATAATCACACACAGAGGCACACAATGTAGGATGAGCATCTATTGTGATTAATAACAAGTCCAAATTTTCCAAGAGTATTTTTTTTTATTATTTTCATGTTAGTAAATCTGTCTATTATTTTTAGTCCAAGAATCCAAAGAGTCCTAAACCCAAATAATCTCCAATCATATAAAACAGAGAAAAGCATCAAACTTTCACATTGGAGAAGCTGTAACCAGAGAGTATTTCTCTTATATTTTTGTTTTATAATTGACTTAAATGATGAATAGATTATCAGAATAGTTATTAGTTAACTTGCTGTGGATCAACTGATTGTCAGTTACTCTAGTAAGTACAATTTTAGTATACTCGTTCTTGAGTATTTCCATTTTTTCTGCTACTTTATACTTCTACTTCACTACGATTCAGAGTTAGTTTTGCAGATTCAGATTAATATAAAATATAATCAACTAATAAATGATGATGTTTATTATAGTAGGGTAAACTACCCAGCAGTATATAAAGTAATACAAATGAGCTCCAGTGATGAACAAATGCATCAATAATTATAATCCAGTAATATAATATATTATTCTGCATAATGAGTACTTTTACTCTGGTGATGCTGATACTGTTGTGCTTTTCGCACCACCACTGCTAATAGTTAAGCTGTCAGGAAGAGAAAACAACTTTCCTGTGATCACTGATGTGTCCACGTTCTCAGACTGCATCTTCATGGAGGTGATTTAGAGTTTAACTTGTAGTAGATGCGTGTGAAGACAGCAGATTTCCACGCTGGCACATTAGCAGGCAGCAGGGCCCCTATAGCTGTTTCTGCAGTAAAGTTTCACACACACAAACACACTGCAGGAACACTGCAGTCTCTATCTGTATGTCACATAACCTCCGCCTACGCTCACTACGCCCACACACATCCTTGCCCAAAACGCCCACTCGAGTGTAATCTGTGTGCAAAGACACACACACACACATCGCCCCTATACACACTCCCCACCCACGCAGGCACACACGTGTTCAGTCAGACATAAGCCGCTCATACCATCCCACACTTTCTCAACAGACACAAAGTAAGACTCTGCTAACCAGGGAGCTTGTGCAAACACACCGGCTTTAGCATATTCACACACACACAAATTCTCAATACACACGAGCCGTGGCCTCGTACGGCATCGTGAACTAAAAGGAAAAAAAACCTGCTCGGCTGCTTTAACTACTTTCTGACCAGATTTTTCTGAAAATGTTTTCTTCCTCAAATCCACGCCTGTCTAAAATGAGTCTGCCACCCAAAAGCCGGGTGGAGACGACAATAGGAGGCACCAAACTCCAGAGAGTTTTTTTTCAAATTTTGTATCTCCTGCTTTTTGGCATCACAGTCATCCTGTAACCCATATTCCCTCCAAATGAAAAGGGACACTCCATGACAAGCACTACCACCGCCTGGAGACTGAATCTGTTGTTCCTCCTCTTTCTTTTTTTTCCTCCAAAAGAGGAACTTGGATGAAAAGAGCTGCTTTTTTAGAGCGCAAAGTGTTGAGGATGTGGGTTGGTGGGAAGGAGAGGAGAGGGGAGGAGAGGGGAGGGAGGAGACAGAGGGGAGAGAGAAGGGGAGCAGAGCAGCGTGGGCGCTCTGACAGGGCGAGGGGCTGACAGGCCCAGGCGTGGGCGTGTCATTGAAATGTGTTTCTACTCCGGAGGGGGAGAAGAAGAAGGGAGAAAAAAAAGTTGCAGGAGGAAGAAAAGGAGAAGAAGAAGAAAAAGAGAGAGCTGCAGAAATTAAACGAACAGGCGTCTCCTGAAAAGTGAAATATGAAGAGGCTCCTTGCCAAATGAGATACATCCACTGTTTGGAGGTTTCAGTGGGGAGGGGAGGACACAGGAAAAAAAAAAGTGACGCCTACTCTTTGGGAGTGATTGACAGGACGACATGAAAGCAGATTGCTGCTGTCGTGTGAAAACCTTGTACCTCTTGCTCTCGGCGTTTTTTAATGTATTTAGGACTAAATTGAAGGATGTTGGTTTTGTTGAAACATTTTAAAACCCACGCAGAGAACGGTGTTATGGGTAACACCCCCCAAAAATCTCATCAACGCGTAGTGCAGACCTGTGAGTCAAGAACGAGTTTCAAAAAGTTCAGTTTGGCCGTATATTTCAGTATAGTTCTGCCACAATTTATCTTCCAGCAGTGCAAAAAATTCTTGTTGTGGTCCCGTCCAGTTACGTCAATAAATCTAAATTCTTTGTTTGTTTCACGAATGCAGTGGTTTGTTTACGCTACCAAGATTACTATCCATACTTTGTGCACATTTTGAAGCCTTGAGTTTGGCATTTTGGCCTTTTGCAACCAGAAGTGACACCAGAGGGTGGAGCTAAGTACAAGCGAACGCTGAATAAGACATTTTCAGGTGACCAAAAAGGTTATAATTAACTTTGATGAACTGAAAACACACTGTGAAAGGGTTAAAGTTCTAAGACGAAAACACAAACAACTCCCAGACCGGACAACGCCGTGGTAGCGACCTGTCAATCACAAGATAGCCACGCCCTAAAGCATCCCCTGCTTTATGGTCTATTTGACTCTAAATGGAACCATAATTTACTAAATGAACATCATGCTGTATTGAAGAAAACTTAAGACCATAAACTCATGTTTACAATGTTTAAGTCGTTGAAGTAGACTCATTTTCTCATAGACAATCAGACTTCTTTAAGCAACCAAAGGAGTCGCCCCCTGCTGGCTATTAGAAAGAATGCAGGTTTAAGGCACTTCAGCATCGGCTTCACTTTTCAGACCCGGAGGTAGCCCACTGGTCACATCTCAAAAAGTGGAAAACAATACTGCATTTGTGTTTGTTTAATGTATTAATTTGTGCAATGTTACAGCTGCATTCTGCAGGCTAACATTTGCTAATTAGCGCTAAACACAAAGTACAGCTGAGGCTGATGGGAGTGTCATTAGTTCTGCAGGTATTCGGTCATAAACTAAAGTATTATACGTTAATAGTTTGATGTTGCTAGATGAAAAGTCAGAGGATCACCAAAGTTGTTTCAGTTCACTCCTTTCAGGCAGAAAAGGGTGTCCATTTTAGGGAATTAATTTTTTCGCAATGTTGGCTGACAAGCTTGCGGTGAATTTTGTCTTCTGTGAAAATAATCATGTAAAGAAACTCCATGAAGAGAAGAAGCTTTACGAAACAGGGCAGCGGTGGGCAAACTGGGAAACTGGGACTTGTGGGAACAGGCAGCCTGGGTGTCGACCTACCTCGCAGTGTGGGTGGACATCCTATTTCCTGCCGGCGCTCTCGTTTTAATTCGTTCTTGTTTGGTTCTTGTTGTTAGATTTTGAGTGTGTGTGTGTGTGTGTGTGTGTGTGTGTGTGTGTGTGTGTGTGTGTGTGTGTGTGTGTGTGTGTGTGAAGGTGAGGGAGGGAGGGAGGAGTGAAGTGGGTTTTTGAGGGAGGTCAAATGAGAGAGATATGGAGCTGATATTCCTTCTCCTCTCCGTTTCTTTCAGAATTTGATTTGATCCCCGTCTGCTCGGAGGCTGATCCATGGGAACGCCATTAGAAGGTCATATCTGCATAATAACACACACACACACACACACACACAGACACACACACACACAGAGAGCAGCCAGACGTGGATTTAGAGGCTGAAGGTGGGCGGTCTGGAATCCTACCTGCCTACCTGCATTTGGAAAACACATCATAAATATTTGCATGAAACTTCATTCAGTGTGACAAAACAATCTCAACTCAAGCTTCCCTTATTAACTTTTTCCTGAGCTTTCAACCATACTACATGGTCTACTGTACTGTAGAAACTGGATTTTCATGCACACATATCCACATGAACACTACAGTGACATCTGGACTCATTTTTGTTAGAAACCACCCCCTTAAAACGCCTCCTTTTCTTTGAATTGTTCCTATCATAGCTTTTAAGCATATAAAATCATATACTAGCTTATAAAAATAATTTAAAAAATTCAATGTACAAGTTGCTCTTTAAGTATAAAAGTTCATTCTTTACCTTAGATCGATACCAGTCTCACGTCTGAAGTATAAAAATGACAAGTTGTGGTTTTGGTCAGGCAATGCTAGCTGTTTCCCCCTGTTTCCAGTCTTTGTGCTAAGCTAAGCTAACCTGTTGCTGTGTGTAGTATTCTTATTGTTTTCATAACATGACTTTATAGGCAAACTTAATAGCACGTTTTTGGTATCTTTACATCCTATTCTATATTAACCCTTAGGGATGTTGTCGATACTGAGGTCACGATATGATATTCTCACAATTTGTTTTGACAAAATGAGATTGAAGACAAATGAAAAAGATTCCTCTATTTCTTTTTAGACAAAAATCGACAAAATATATTTTCTCTTATCTTTTCCTCATCTAATTAAATAATCTATTTTATTTCTGAGGTAGGGTATAAACTATGTAAAACAATGCATATTTTCTTTTTAAAATGAAAATATATTTTTTCTTAGTTGACCAATAGCCAAAATGCTTCATTGTTCTTCATTGTACATCCTCAATTTCGAAATCTTCACCTGCAGCCGCCATGTCTTCGCGCCTCGATACAGTTACTGTCGCGAGTGACGAAGGCCGTCGAACAAGCAAACCATCTGCTCGTTACATTCCTGTTAACCCTGTAAGTGTGTTATGCTCCATAACTTTATATGTACCAAAAAAAAAACTGGTTACTTGCGAGTTTTTGTGGTTATTCAACACTTTGGTATCAGCATAATATTCCTGTAGGATTTTATATTCCAGCATAATCTGCAGTTTTGCTTTGATATTTGTTTTAGTTTCCTTCTGAAATTAATTAGAGGATCTAAAATGCAAGCAGTCCCACCCTGTCCACCCCCACACAGAGAAACACACACACACACAGTGCAAATACTAGTTTTCTCATCATTTGGGCTTTTGAAGACACATAAAAGGAGCTGCCGCGTTGAGTGTAAATTGTTTTATTTTATTTTTTGGTTGCTGTGCTCGGGGTGTAATGGTGGTGGAGGTGGGAGGGCAGGGTTTTGGGAGGTGGGGGTGGGGGGTGGGTTTGACAAAAGCTCTTCTGGTTTGGTCCCCAGGGTGTTACACTGGTGGCGGCTGGCCTAATTCCCCAAAATAGCTCATTGATGGGGAATCAGGCAGAGTCAAAGTGATCGTGTTAAGATTTGATTTGAGCACTGAGGGCGTCAAGGGAGCAGCGCTTACAAGCTCTCTGCTCGCTTTTCTGGGCTTCTTCTTACATGCAAATATTAAAGTTTCACACACCGCTATGCACTATGTTTCCCTCCAGTTATTCATTTAGTTCAGGTCTTTGTGTCATGGACGCCGTGACCTCTGACCTTTCACCCCCTTGGTGGTTATTCCTAAAGTTGATGATTCAGGAAGCAAAGCTTTCTCTGCTGTTTAAGCATCTTTTAGTCCTCGAAAAGCGCTATATAAGTTGAATTTATTATAATTATTATTATTACATGTAAAATCTACGCAGAAATCAGCCATCATAGTACTTTGTAGTAATTACAGAAATACACTAGTATTGGTACTAGTGATTTCTTATATGTATTAGTAGAGGAGGTAGTAACAGTAATACATGTACAGTATGTATGTCTTGTTACTTTTATCAGACTGAACTGTGCTGGTGCTACGAGCAGTAGTGGAAGAAGTTGTCGTAGAATGAGTATCAGTAATGGTGATAGTAGTAATAGTAGTAGTAGTAGTCGTAGTAGAGTCAGGTCATTAGCATTAGTATTTGGACAAATAACAGTCGTAATAGTAGTCTCAGTAGTAGTAGTAGTAGTAGGGTTAGTACAAGTAGTAGCAGTAGTTTTCGGACAAGTAACAGTAACGTCAGTAGTAAAAGGGTCAGTACAATAGTAGCAAAAGTACTAGTAGTATCAGTCGTAGTAGTAGTAGTAGTAGGGTCAGTGTAACTAGTAGTGGTAATATCTGTACAGGTAACAGTAGTAGCAGTAATAGTAGTATCAGGAGTAATAGTGTCAGTACAAGTAGTAGCAATAGTACGAGTAGTATCAGTAGTAGTAGTAAGGTCAGTTCAAGTATTAGCAGTGGTATCTGAGTATTAGAAGTATCAGTAGTAATAGGGTCAGTACAAGTATTAGCAATAGTACTAGTAGCAGCAGTAGTAGTAGCAAGGGCAGTACAAGTGGTAGCAGAAGTATATGTACTAGTAGCAGTATTAGTAGTATCAGTAGTAATAGGGTCAGTACAAGTAGTAGCAATAGTACTAGTAGTATCAGTAGTAGTAGCAAGGTCAGTACAAGCAGTAGCAGTAGTACTAGCTGAAGTAGGGTTAGTGGTAATAGTAGTTGAAGCAGTTGTGTTAGTAGAATAGTATATATTCTACAATAGTATCAGTAGAATTAGTAGTATGAGTTCTAGTAGTAGCAGCAGCAGTAGTAGTATCAGTGGGTACTAAACTACTATGTTTTTAGTAACAGCAGTGTTCGTATCAGTAGCGGAAGTTAAAGTGTATTATGAATAATATGTAGATACATATAGTACTGTAGTATTGTGCAGTAGTGTGCATACTTGGTTATAAACATGTGACCGTTGTCAGTTTAATGAGTTTTAATGGAGGACAGATGAGAACAATATTGTGTCCAGACCAGAGAGATCAGAGAAACACTTATAGCAGCAGATCATTCACATACGTACACACACACCTACACACACACTTACACACGCACACACGTACACAGAGGGCTTCCTGCTACCCACCTCCCCGTGTTGGAAACCATTTGCATGCCCCGTCACATCACTGAAATCTAAACTGACCATTTGCATATAGGTCTGTTTCACTGACGCACTCAACTTCCCTCACACGTGACTAAAATCTGCTGGTATAGAAATCAGTCGGTGGTCACTATGACATACTGCTTTGTTAAATTATTCACTATCAAACCTTTCCCTGAAGAAGACCATGAGAACCAGTCGAGCTTATTGTGTTGCACATGCTGCTCCCAAAGGTCAATAATTAACATATTTGATTTTGAAAAATTCACATATCACACAAGAGATTACACATGATAATATATACATAGTGCAGTATATATGTATAAATATATACCACCCAACACATTTTACATGAAGAAAGTGTTCATGCGAATACATTGTACATATACAAGACATACTTATATGCTGTATACATATAAACACAAGTTATAGATATACTAATACAGTATATATGTACAAATATATACCGCCCAACACATTTTACATAAAGAAAATGTACATGCGAACACATTGTACTTAAGATATATACATATAAACTCAATTATATCATCATTTTAGACGTATACTGTTACTACTATACTACTACTATTACAGTACAGTACAGCTATATATGTAAAAACTTGCCCATGCACACATCTTACATGAAGACAATGTACATATGAATACGTACATATATAAGATATATACATATAAACATATTGTATTTTACAGGCATACAGTGTATTTGTAAAAATATATACATCTGTGCAAGATTTATAGACTACTACAGTAGGCTATATGTAAAAATGTCCCCATGCACACATTTTACACAGACATGTGGACACATTGTACATATTATGGAATATACATATTATAAAGCATATATATATATATATAAACAAAGTATAGAGAAATGTCTTATATGTAAAACTGCATATGTAAACGTATACATGATGAAAATATGTACACACTGTATAGAATATATACTTATGAAGACAATATACTTTACAGCACTTTATTATAAAGAGCAAGAGTTTTTGCAGTGATCAGTTCTGATATCTATTGATTATTGTTTTTTTTTGACAATATTTACAGTTGAGGATGAAATAATTAAATAATCTCCAGCAGCATTATTAATTTAGTTTGAGAACATGAAGTGTGCAAACTGCTGTGTCTCTCTGTGTCTCTCTGTGGGTGTTGAACCTGCCTGTGTTTGGTATTCCGTGCAGAAAGCCTCCCACGCCCCGTGTGTCCACCCACGCCAGGATTTGCGTCACGCAGGGAGCAGCGTGGGCGAGAGAGAGAGAGAGAGAGAGACAGAGACAGAGAGAGAGAGAGACTCTGAGGCAACCGCGCGGAATATCCCACTTTATTTTATTCTGCTGCTGCATGAAGCTGCAAGAGGTTAGAACACCACAAAGACAGGAAGCTCTGACAAAATAAAAGAAATATGATTTATAGACAACAGTAGTAGACTTTCACTTGACTCAGGGGTCAGCAACCTTCACTATCAAAAGAGACATTTTAGGCACAAAAAAATATATATATCTGGAGCCGCAAAACATTTGATCATTGTGATGAAGTTTATAGTCTAAGTATATAGTATATAAGTCTAATGCAGTGAGGGCCAAAGTGACAATGTACTACAGAGTATTAGGGCCACATGTAGGGGGGGGGGGGAATCAAGAATTCCAGAATAAAGTCATAATATTACGACAAAAAAAGTTGTAATATTATGAGAATAAATTCAGAACTTTACGAGAAAAAAAGTCGTAATATTACGAGAAAAAAGTCAGACGTTTACGAGAATAAAGTCATAACTTTACGAGGAAAAAAGTCGTAATATTCCAAGAAAAAGTCAAAACTTTGTGAGAAAAAACTTTGTAATATTACGAGAAAAAAGTCAGAAGTTTATGAGAATAAAGTCATAACTTTACAAGAAAAAAGTCGTACTATTTTGAGAAAAAAAGTTAGAACTTTACCAGAAAAAAGTCATAATATTACGAGAAAAAAAGTCAGAACTTTATGAGAAAAAAAGTCGTAATATTACGAGAATAAAGTCAACTTTACGAGAAAAAAAAGTTGTAATATTATGATAATAAAGTCATAAGTTTAAGAGAAAAAAAGTCGTAGTATTATGAGAATAAAGTCATAACTTTACAAGAATAAAGTCATAACTACGGGTAAAAATGTCGTAATATTACGAGAAAAAAAGTCAGAAGTTTACGAGAATAAAGTCATAACTTTACGAGAAAAAAAGTCGTAACTTTATGAGAAAAAAGTTGTTATATTTCGAGAATAAAGTCATAACTTTACGAGAAATTTTTTTTTAATATTAAGAGAAAAAAGTCGTAATATTACAAGAAAAAAGTCATAACTTTACGAGAAAAAAAGTCGCAATATTACGAGAAAAAAGTCATAACTTAACATACTTAAGTAAAAGTTCTACGTTACAGAGTCTATCAAATAAAATATATAATTGCAGATTTAATTACATGAAATCTGCAGGGAAAAAAAGAAGGGATTATATCATTTCTATTTCTGTATATTTGGCATTACTATACACGTTTTAATCACATGCATACTTTATTGCAACCTCTTATTTTCATGCTCATCAGCAGTGCTTTTATTTTGTTGCAGCAGCAGGAAGTGTGTGTGTGACTGTTCGTGACTTGACAGTGGTGAATAGTGCAGGGGAGTGGAGAGAGGCTGGGAGAAACACTCAAACACTCACACACACTCACACACACATACACTCACACACATACACGCACACACACACACCCAACATACACTTGGAGGAAAAAGACGCACCAAAGACGCACGAAGGTCAGCAGCTTTTTTTACTGATATTCTCTCTTTCTCTCTCTCTCTTTCTCTCAACAGCAGGAGAAAGAAAAAGTTTCCAGAGAGAGAGGAAGAGGAGAGGAAGAGGAGAGGAGTGTCGCTCGGTTTGGCTCCGTTTTTTTTGTCCTGGAAATAATTTTTCAATTTCTTCTCTTGATTTTAGATTATCTTTAATTTTGCTGTCCCCTGGAGATCCCTTCTGTGCTGGCTTCCTTTCTATGCACACATTCACACCTCTGTGGCTCTGTGGATAAACAGTGAAGAAGAAGAAGAAGAAGAACCGGACCAGGTTGGACCAAAAGGGGGGCAAAAACTCACCAGGTAGGCACAGTTAGACATGGCTTTAATCCTGCATGTTACCTGCTGATGCTGATGCTTTTATCCTATATATACTGTCACGTGTTGCAAAGATAGCACCACATAACTGCCAGTTATTATAGGAATATTGTAGGAATTGCTTAGTAGTATCATAGCATGTCCATAAGACTGTGTGCAGGGATAAAACAGCACCATACACATGTTATAAGTCTAAGATATGAAAATACCTTAAAGGAGTGAGTTAGTGTGATTATAAACTCATTACACAGACTATATGAATATTATAGAACTACCATAAGAGATGGAAAATACCTTAAAGCACAGTTATAGCCACTCTTGTGCATGATAAATGTATATTATGTTCGATATTATAGTATATAAAGTGCCATCAAAGGTGGCTGTGTCATTGTTGACTCACTACTGAGCCCCACAAGTTACTATATGAATATTATAGGATTTATCATGTGATTTTTCATATTAATAGCTTGTGTGTCATTGTCAACTGTGCTGCTTGGGTCATTTCTGTTATTTTTAGCTGCTATAGAGTTTTTAACAGTCAATAATTGTACAAAATATGATATTAAGATGCTTTAAAGGAGCATGTATGAGCACATCAGGTCATAGTGGTGATTGCAACATTACTGTTCTGCATTGAGAAATTGGGAAATTCTTCCTGAATCATGGTGAAATCAAAGTATTCCTCACTTTAGATAAGCCTGGTCTGCTGCGTGGCACTTCACCTGGAAAACTACACAGCATCCTGTGTGTGTGTGTGTGTGTGTGTGTGTGTAATCTAAATGTGTGTGTGTGCGTGTGCCATTGTGCCGGTGCACGCCTCACTTCTCCAGGTGAAAAGCCGAACTCGCTAAACTCGCTTTTGTGAAGCAGGACTTCAATTAGAGCCTGCCATTCACAGCCACCTATTACTCCCAGAACACACACACACACACACACACACACACACACATACGTCTGCTGTGATAAAACTGGAGTAAGATGGCAGGCTGTTAGATATCAGTGTTGAGAGTGTTTGTGCAGACGGCTGTTGAACTAAAACACTGACAATAAGCATTACTGAAGCTATTTTCTCAGTGAAGTAAATGAATCCAGTTCCTATTTACAGAAACACAGTGTGGTGCTTCTTTTTTTTTTTTTTAAAGCTGCAGGATTATTTTATTCTGCAGACAGACGTTTGTCTTGGACAATTTACCTGCTACACACTCACACTGCAGCTAAATATAGTTATCCAATTCACACATTTGCGCTTTATTGTGAAAAAACAGCAGGTGGCAACCTCTGTTCGCTGCATTATTGTATTTAGGGCTTCAGCTAAGAAGCACTTTCACTGTTTTGTCTGTGAATTTCAGAAAATATTGAATATATATTCTCAAGGTGACACATCTTATTTTATCCCAACAACAGTCGTAAACACAAATATATTCAATTTACTATAATATATGTCAAAGAAAAGCATCATTTTGAAGAAGCCAGAACCAGAGAATATTCTGCATTTTTGCTAGAAAAAATGACTAAAATGATTATTATCAAAATAGTTGCTGATTAATCGACTAATCGTTTTTTATTTAGCACCATAATGGTTCTAATAAAATCTGCGTGAAACTGTACGATATTAAGTTTAAGGCTTGTTAGGTTGTACGATAAATGCCTGCTAAACCTCCTCCTCTCACCTTCTCTGAATCGAGGGGGCAATCACGGCTTCTTTGCGCGGCGATTGGCCGGTACAGTATGTGGAGGAGTGAAAGTACTTCAACTACTTCAGTAACTTTTCATGGGTACAAACGAGGACGGACTGAAATTGTCGGAATCGGACGACAGTTCATACTAATGTTTACAAGCTTTCCTTTTGAGTGAGGACTTTTAATCACAATGGAGTATTTTCACAGCGTAGTATTGGTACTTTTATTTAAGTAAAGGATCTGAATACCTCTTCCACCACTGTTTATACCATCCATGCTGTGTGTAAGATGTAAGTTCCCAAGATACATTATCAGAAGCTTAACTACATGTTTGCAATATTGGTATTGTTTTTAACTAGAATCAGGACATTTTGAGTCATAATTAACCCAGATTGGGAGATCAATGCTCATTCAAATGGGGTCATATTTAGTTTTTACCAAATCTGTTTCAGCTTATTGATTCTTTTTCATATCCAGTCCTTGAGCTTTAATAAATGACCTTTTTGTCATAAATGTTGAGATAAGTTGAATCACGCTTTCCATTGATGCATCATTGATGCTCACGCTGCAAACGATGAACTTCCTCCCTCTTTGCATGACATTATTTTCCTACAGTGATTTCACCACTTTCTTTTACAGCACTCACTCTGGTAGTAGACGCCACACTTGTTTGTGTTGACGCAGGTGATATAAATGGAAATTCAGCAGGTATTTCTAGATCTGATTCCACTTGCGTCCCCAATTTCTCATCATGATTATTTTTTTAGATTATTATGGATGTTAAAGTTTGAATGAGAACAAGGATTTGATGTTGTAGCACCTGTGTTTTGTTGACAGATGTCTAGCAAATGGGCTTTAATGACCTTGAGCACCACGCATATCCTCCCAATGTGGAAAACTCCATACATACGTACATAACGCTGGTTTCTATTTTCAGAATGCAGCTGTTGCATGCATTTTGTGTTTCGGAAAGCAGATTTGGTTAATTGTTGAGTCTAAAAAAAGAGGAAGCAAGTTGCCATCTTTGCTGTATTCCAGATGTGTTTACAGGTTTGATAAGTGATACTGTTGTTATTTCCTCTGCTCACCGATATGTGGTGTATGTTGTGAGGCTTTTAACAAACCTTTTCTCACAAGCTCAGCACCTTTGCGGGTTAAAGGTCAGCAGCAGTAGACGTTGTTTTTAGACAGCAGAGGTTAAAAGCTAAAAAGTTGGAAAGATGACATTTGATATTACCGATATGGACGAAAGAACCAGAAGTTACGAAGACGTACGATGGGCTCATGGGAGCTGTTGTTTTGTGCTATGAATCATTGTTTGAACTTGTTTAAACTCTGAGTGATACTCATTTAGTTTAGGATACGGATCGTAACCCAGGTACACATTTCACTTTTTTAGAAAGACAGATGAGAGATCAGATAACAGGTCGGTAGCAGTAGTAGTAGCAGTAGCAGTAATATTTAGTTTTAGTCTCCGTCTTCTCTCAGGCAGCAGTTGTCATTTTCCCGACTCAGTCCGGCTGAGTCGAGGCCTGCCTGGCTCCCTGGGCTGAGGCTCTCTGGGCCTATTCTGGGCGAGGCGAGCCCACCACCTACACATCCTGCAGGGGTGGAGAGAGGCATGTGGTCCTCCCAGCAACCCGGGCCTGCTGACTGCCACTCCTCTGTTAGCTGGGCCTCCGCAGGGCCTCACATGCACATAGGAAGAGTCAAGAACAAGCCTCCACTTTTGCTTTTTCTCAAATTTAAGGTGGCAAGCGACAAGTATTTGGCACAGATCTGAGTGTTTCTTTGCTTTGTAAGGGTGGAGAGTGGAGGCAGAGAGAATGACAGCGAAGATAATCTGACAGCCAAACATATCATCCAGAAAAAGTTTATTCTGCCCTGACGTGTGTCGAGCTAAAACAGTAGATTAAAAATACCATGTTTTCAGCATTTTATGTGTATTCAAACAGAATATGGCATTAAACTACTGCGCATTAGTAGATCACTGCTCTACAAGCATAAGAAATACAAAATGAGCCTTGTAAAAGACACCTACAGAGTGTCGTTTTGTGTCTTTATCCTACACATGAAACATGAATATTTTCAAGTTAAACCACCTGAAAAGATGTAGATTACTAAACAGGGTTGAAGCACAAATATGAAATTCCTACCTGGACCAATCATTCTAAAAATGTAAGGCACTCGTGGCACATTTAACCTTTTCACACACCTGCTGAGACCTGATAAACTGCAGTCATGCACCTGCCAAGAATAATATGTGCAGTCCAAATATAAGTCATGTACATGTTTCATAGAGATGTGCCTGCATGTCAGTTTACACTGGGAATGTTGGTGCACAATCAGGTGTGAGCGGAGAAAGAATTTGGATTTTGGATTTTAAAATATATACATCTAAATGAGCTCTATAAATAATACTGTTGTGCGTCTTCCCTCAGGTATGGCAGCGGTGTTGCCGAGAACCCTGGGTGAGCTGCAGCTCTACCGGATCCTGCAGCGGGCGAACTTGCTCTACTACTACGAGGCCTTCATCCAGCAGGGCGGCGACGACGTGCAGCAGCTGTGCGAGGCCGGGGAGGAGGAGTTCCTGGAGATCATGGCCCTCGTCGGCATGGCCAGCAAGCCGCTGCACGTGCGCCGCCTGCAGAAGGCACTGCGGGACTGGGTCACCAACCCGGCCATCTTCAACCAGCCGCTCACATCGCTACCCGTCTGCAGCATCCCCGTCTACAAGCTGCCCGAGGGCTCGCCCACGCTGCTCAGCGCTCAGGACCGAGCCAACACCGCCAGCGTCAAGATGCCCAAAGCCGTCGCCGCCGCCTGCTCCGACCCAGGGAAGCTTGATGTGGCGCGGGACAAAGTGTCAGCGGGGTCGCCCCTGCAGGGCAGCAGCGAGGCTCGGTTCTGGTCGGGCCACAGTAACGACAGCGAGCACAGCCTGTCGCCGTCAGACCTCGGCTCCCCGTCCTCACCGAGAGATACATTAGAGGCTCTGGACGCCGCGGCCGTCCAGTCAGTCCTGGAGTGTGTGGACAGGATGGCACCGGGACTTCCTAAGACAGACTTAGCTGAGGTCAAAGAGCAGCTGAAGAACAACAAGAAACTGGCAAAGATGATCGGACACATCTTTGAAATGAGCGACGACGAGCCACGGAGGGAAGAGGAGATTCGTAAATACAGCGCCATCTATGGACGCTTTGACTCCAAGAGGAGGGATGGCAAACACCTGACGCTGCATGAGGTTGTCCACAAAAAAAAACGCTTCACTACTTGAAATGACTTGCTTGATGAATGAATTTGTCCTCAGGAATCCGTGAGGTTTATTTGTTTTTCTAATTGTGTTTGATGTGTAGCTGACGGTGAACGAGGCGGCGGCCCAGCTCTGTATGAGGGACATGGCTCTGCTGACACGTCGAGACGAGCTGTTCGCACTCGCCCGCCAGATTTCTAGAGAAGTCACCTACAAATACACTTACCGCACCAGCAAGTGAGTAACACTGCTTTTCTCTTTATTTCATTTCATTGTGCATTCTCAGCAAGTTTAAACCAACAGTTTCCTTCAGGATAAAAAGAATTTCTAAACAAATAAAAAAATATATATGCCTTCCTGACAATCAGCAGTAAGGAGTAACATTTTGGTCTCTGCCTTTTGAAGAATGAATCCATTCAACAGTTACACCCGCTTATAAAGTCCTGACGTGTTTTTCCTGATGTTTCTGTGCAGGTCTCGCTGTGGAGACAGAGACGAGCCGTCCCCTAAAAGGATTAAAACAGAGGTAAGGTCAGCACTGCAGTCACATTAAAGATGTGCAGTGGGAATATTAAAGGTTATACTAAGTAGAGTTGTTTCTGTCTTTATATGTGTTATTTAGATAAAGTGTAACGTTGTTTTGTAGTGAGTTTTTCTAGTTGTGCTAAGTGATGTTTCTTCACTAACACCAAATGTTTTAGCTTCACCGTGCACAATGATGTTTGTATTCACATTCATCTGCAGAAGGAGGAACGTTTCTCATCTTAAATCTCAGATTAAGATCTTTAAAGTGTTTTTTCAATCGTTCAACATTTTAGGAGCATTTTGGACATTTTCTTTTTTAGACCAAGCAAAAATCCAAATCACCTGATCAATTAGATAAATAACTATATAGTTGCAGCCCTACACCTGTCAATGTTTTAATGGCTATCCCTGCATATGGGTAGTGTCTAGGATCTATCCTAACCTTAACCATCTCGCGAGAGTTTCACAATTTGAGTGTTACCTTCTAGACATGACCCTGCTTATGCTGCATACCCAGTTCTACTTCTTCTAAGTGCTCCAAACAAACCAGAAACGTAAAACACTTCCTGTGTGAAAGAGCTTCCAGACAATGTGTTCTGTAGTAGATATGTGTTCAATCACTGTTCTGTATATGATGGAGGACCTCTTGCAGACATTTGACCTTGTTACTTTGATAAATAATGTTGAACAAAGAGCTGCAGCTCACTCGTTGGTTCATTTTCAGTATTTAAAATGTAAAGACAGGATGTTGGCAGCTGGAGCTCGTCATGTGTGCAGCTATCAGAAACAGAATGGACACAGCAGTAACAGTCTTGAACAGAGTACAAAGCGATCTCTCAGCGTTAATCTCCCGACACACGTTCTTTGAGCTCTGAATGGCTCCTCTCAGTTTGTAAAGCGATGATGGAAAACATGTGGTGGCTGCGAACTCTGCAGGGATTTTAAGCAAGACGAAGACGAACCGACACCTGCCCGCAAAAACTACTCTGAGCTCCCAAAAGGGGGGAATTCCTGCCAAATTCGCTTTCAGTCCGCCGTTCTGCAGAATCAGAAAAACTCCCAAAAATTCCACTTTGTTTTGTTTTATTATGAAAGGAAATGCTGTAGAAAATATTGTTAGTTAGTTAATAAAGTTAGAATAGATTAAAACAAGTCATCTCAAGATTAAAATTAAAATGATGAAGGAAAAATAAGATTTCAAGCAAAAGCAAATGATTTACAAAGTGGACAGACACAAAAAATGACGTAGAATCCATACTCAATGTTAACTATAATATTAATATATCAAATAATGATAATAAATCGAATCACCGGATGATGATTTCCTCTTTTTTTCTTTCACATTTAACTCTTCTGCTCTATTTTCTTATGTGCCTTCTCTACAATGCCATGATGTTTTATCTAACATCAGAACAAGCTTTAAAGAAATATCATGTGTAATTCTCAGGTCATTTAGCCCCCCAAAACTTCCAGAAACAGTTCAGAGGACAGTCGTGACCTATGACCTATAATCTGCTACTCTACTGTTTCTCTTAATAAGTGTTAAATATGTCTTTTCGACACCTTCAGGAGAACTTCTTCGACATCCAGGAGGCGCTGCAGGCCATCCACATGCGGCAGGAGATGCTGAGGGAGCAGCTGGCCTGCGCCAAGTCGAAAGGAGAAGAAACCGTCGGACGAAATCTGCAGGTAGGCAGACGGATAAAACAAAATGCATCGTTGAAACGGTTGATTTTGTTGGCACAAAAATAGCAACAAATACCTTTGCTTTAATTTTTTAGTGAATATAACTCTTGTTACAAGCTCTCGTAGATCACCTCTCGTTAATATGAAAATCAGAGATGAACACACAGCGTATCTCTAATGCTGAAACAGTTGTACGTCCTCTGCCGGGTTGAAAGGATTCTTACTAACAGACATGGCGACAGATTTCCATGTCAGCAGATGTTTGTGGCAGCAGGATCCAGTTTGATCCTAGTAATGTTCTTTATTGGTTTCCAGTGCTGCTGTGCTTTGTTCCTAATTAGAGCCGGAGTGTAGGAGGAGAGCTTTATGATAACTCATTACCAAGAAAACATGTTCATGTGAACTGGAAAACTCATGTGTGAGCATATGTCTCATGTGTGCATGTGCTGGTTTATCAGTCTGTGTTTGTGCAGCTGCAGTTACACTTGTCATTTTGATGTGATTTCTCAGAAATCGCTTTCAGAAGAAGAAGAAGAGATTTCATGGCTGCATTCACACTGCAGGCCCTCTGAACCGCTGCTCACATCAGACTGTGTGAGGGATGTGGAGCACGTCCCGTAATAATCTGAGCTGACAGTGATGAACAGACAAACAATAAGATGTTTTTACTCCTGCACATTTCTATGAAACTGAGGTGTCAACTGTTTGTCAGTCTTTACTTTATCCGTCCTCCGTGTTAATGCTCAATGACTGCTGGAGTTATGCTTCAGGCTGCATGTCAGCGAGCGTACGCGCTTTCTTTAATACCTGTAAAGGCTGGAGGTGTAATGTACACTATCGGTGAAAAGTTATGAATCTCCTTCATAACTTGATTGTGTCCAGTCAGATGTCCGAGAGGACTACTTTATATGTTTTAATGGTCTTTCATGCTTTTAGTTTGTAGAAAGTCTTCTTTACAAATAGATGTTATTTAGATTTGTACATGGAGAACAAAACGCTGTACAATGGTTCAACCAGACTGACAACTGAAGGGACAGAAAGAGGCGTACATTTGAGAGTTTTATCTCAGAAATTTACCACCTTAATCTCAGAGAATATCCAAGTTTTTTCTCGTCAATTTATGACTTTAATCTTGTTTTTTTTCTCTGAATATTAAAACCCCTTACCTCCCCCAGCTCCGTAATATTAGTTTTCACCTACAATGGCCCTAATATGCCATCGTACACATCTGACTCAAGTCAAATCATCTTAATTTGGTCTCCTGTAATTCTTATTATAAACTGTTTGTGTCCATCAGATGCAGCTGGAGCGTCTGCTGGCCAGGCAGATGGAGATCCTGCAGGACGCCGCCGTCCAGGAGCGACTCCAGGCTCTGGACTGGAGGATCCCCCCCGCTGCCTTAAAGTACCTCAACGACGCCCAGAACACCAACGGAGCCGCCAGCGACGCCAGCAGAGACAACCAAGGTAGGGCAATGAGCAGACGGTGGAGAGGAGTTTAAATGCTGGTTAGAAAACAAACATTTCACAATCAGAAATACAGTTTTTGTTTCAGTCAAAAATTACAATATTTTAGTCTGGATTTTCCAAAGATTTTGTTTTTTAAAAGCCGTGATAGAAAAACAAATAAAACATTAACCGTACAGCATAGCAGCTTCTCCAGGTTAAACAAAAAAACAACAGTTTTGATGATCAATTATACTTCAATATATTACAGTATATTATACTACAGCCTCTGGTCACAGCTTCTTAAATTTGA
This sequence comes from Sebastes fasciatus, assembly GCF_043250625.1. Classification (NCBI taxonomy): domain Eukaryota; kingdom Metazoa; phylum Chordata; class Actinopteri; order Perciformes; family Sebastidae; genus Sebastes; species Sebastes fasciatus. The sequence continues at coordinate 3,258,691 of NC_133818.1, forward strand.
AGCTATTTATATTATTGTAAAATGAATTACATTTTGCACTGTTTGTCTGACAAAACAAGCAATCAGAAGATGTCACAGAACTTTCCTGATATTTAATAGACTAAACAAGTAATCAGTTAATTCCAGTGAATTTGAATTTTTAACATTCTTCCTTAACGAACTACGAGTGCATAAGTGATCCCTCTGAAAGACATCCAGTACTGATGTGTAGTGAGACGAGATAATGTCTATCCAACCCCGTTTAACACAAGCTGTGGAGTTTACCTGTCCAATAAGACTTCCGCTTTAGGTAGCACACTTTAAAGAATTTTTTCCTGAATGGATTGATCTATTTTCCCAATTCCTGTCTGAGTACAAATATTTGATGAAACTCTGGAAACAACAAATTAATCCGATGCCTGAAAACGCTTCCGATAAAGCAAAAATCTCACCTTTGTTTGGGCGTATTTTGGTGTAATTGTCTCACTGCTGCCCCTAGAGTCCAATCGAGAAAAATAATCCAGCTGTGGTTGCAGATGAATGATCTTTTTTGGAGTGCGGCAGGCTAATTTGAAGAGTATTTCACGTCATAAAAGCCACGGGATGTGTACGTGGCTGTGTGGATGGAAACAACACCTATGGGTGCTGATTTTGGCAGCTGTCACTTTTTTTTATCTCAAACACAGAAGAAGAAGAAGAGAAAAAAAGACGCATCATTATTTAGGATCTTACTTCTCCTCTGGGCCTCATCTCATTTTCATCCCTTTCCTCCCTCACCCACTCCCGACAGCTCATTATATCACTGTTCCCACAAATCCCACAATGCACCTGTAATTATCACTCCCACGCCTGTTTACCTCCAGCCAGTTGCCTGGGGGGGGCGTCTGTCTCTCTCTCTCTCTCTCTCTGTCTACCTCTCTCTCTCCTCCCCCTCTTCTTCTCTGCTTTCCTTCCTCTTTTTCTTCTTCTTGTCCCATTTCTTTTTTTCTCCTCCCTGTCATATGTCCTTTCTTTTCTTTTCCTTCTTGTCCTCTGCCTGTCTTAACCTCCTTCTCTTCCCACAGTTTTTTACTTTATCCTGTCGTTTCCTGTATATTTGTCTCTCTCTAACTCGCCTTTTTTTCCCTTTTTCTTCTCTTTTTCATATTCCCTCCACCTAGCCATGTTTCCTTTTTATGCACATTATCTTATATCTACGACGACGTGTTAGGACCATTGTGGGTTAAAAAAAAAGATTACAGAGCCGGGGGAGGGGGGTAAATATACATTGATTGGTGAATAGTTCACTGTAGACGAGCTGAACCTGATGTGAGCAAAATGAGAATAACTGTTTGTCTTGTATGTTTCTGTCTACGTCTTTTCCTCTCAGATGAACGACCAATCAACTTGCGCGTGGTTAGTCAGAACATGCAGGAAGGCGACCTCCCATTGGGCAAGCAGCTAGCCAATGAACTGAAGCGCCATCACAACCACAACCACAACAACAACAACAGCAACAGCAACACAGACGAGACCAAAACACCAGCAACAGGTTAGTGAGCTATTATCCAAGGTTTACAGTGGGCAAGTAGGGTTGAATGCCTTGCTTGTTTTATGTTGCATTATAAACCTCTTTGCTGATGATACCATCCTGTATCTTTGTCTTCATCTTCAGAAAACGGGACGTCGCAGCGAGCGTCCAGCAACGCAGAGAAGAAGACCATCAAGTCAGAGCCGGAAGACTCCACATAGTGCCTCCCGCCTCGCCCTACCACCACCACCCAATTCATTCTACTCACACTTGACAGTATGCAGTTATTACCCGTCAATAGATACTAAGCAAGCACAGCCACAGTAGAGCCTTAACAACCAATGTTGCCTCATGAATAGCATTTATTTTTCTTTGATTTTGTCTTTTTGTTTTTTTGTTTAAAGGTATTTGCCAAAGCACCTATGTCGAGAAGCCCTCAGTGCTCTACGGGTCTTTGTCTGTTGATTAATTGTACACGTTAGATGTAATTTAAGAGTGATCTGTTTGTGTACTCTTTACCTCTGCCTGGGTGTTATTATATTTGTTGCTTTCTTTGGACAGCCAGGTTGCAGGCTGTGATGCCGGGGCTGAGTCTTAACTCAAACGTAGATTCAGAGATGAGATAAAAGCAGAAATGTTGACTGTGTTGCTGCAGCATCTTGGTAACACTTTATATGACTACCATGTAGCCAGTGTTTTAAGGCCTTCCTCACTCACTTGTACCTTAAAACTGCAGCTGCAGATGCTGCCAATATTCAATCTAAAAGTTTCAATTCCAAAATATTTCAAGTGTCCAGTGTTTCCCCCTCAGATTTATAGCAACATTAGCAGTGGTGCTCTAGAGATGACAATACCCCAAAACTTTGAGTGATATATCTTGATAAATATTTGATGGATTCAGACATTCATAGCTCCAAGATGATGTAACTTTCGTCCAGCGCTGCCATGAGGTATTTGGTTTAGAGTGAAATACCTCCACAACTATAGAATAGATTGGCACAAAATCTGTTATCTTAGTGGTGCTAATTAACTAAGATGGTGACCATTGCGAGCGTTACTTGCTAAACATTGGCATTTAGCTTGAATGCAATGCAAGTGCAGCCTCACAGAGCTACTAGACTTTTAGTCTAATTATTTTGATGATAGAAACAGGTTGTATCACCGTTATTAGGGGTCACCAAATCAATATAAGCCTAATACTAATTAGACATTCATAATGATTTAATTATCAACACATTATTGATAAAGATTGTGGCAAACTACAGGCATGTATGCTTATTGGGAACAGAGATCAAAGCCATCAGCACATAATAATAATGGTAGATATACATAGTGTTATCTAATTTTTGAGATTTATGGCTAATTGTCTGTAGGCTGCAATAGCTGGCATGCAGAAATCCACTCCATTTTCATGACTTTACAAGGCAACTAGAATTGTTTAAGAAGATCTTAAAACCTACCAGCAATAGCCAAAGATTTAGCAGCATCTGGCTGGTGGCTTATTGTCATTTCCCCGTATCCTCTGAGCCTTCGTCATTCTCCCAAATCTAACTTAGGTGTCTGCATTTGTACTGTAACTCAAAGGTGTAAAAGTACTGTAGGGAGATTGAGTTAGGATTCAGCCCCCTTTGCAGGTTTTTTGTCGTTCACTTCAAATGGGAAAACAGGAGAGATGGGATTAATCCTTCCTTCCTCGCTCCTGTCTTGTGTATATTTATGGAAGGTAATTTAAGGAGAGGATGTATAGGAGCTGTTGTGGAGTAACAGCAGGGGACCTCTGTCATTCGTCTTGGTAGGATGGCAGGCCTGGCATGCCGGAGGCCGAGCTAATTGGTTCATTTCACTTTGTAATTTAGCTAAACACTGCTGTTGATGCGAAACCACGCATCTGCAAACAGGGAGTATTTCAGGAATAGAGATGCCTGTGTGTTTTTTAGAAATGATCCAGGCTTGTAAAATCCACTCAATATGTAAACTTTCAACTGAAGGCAGAATCAAATATTAAAGATTTGCAGGTATGTGGTTTTTCAACAACAGCAGCAAAAGAAGCAAAATTCCTGTTTATTGCTGTTCTTCGCGGAGCAGCATCCCGGGGTCTGTAAATAGTACCGTGATAACAAATAGTGCTAGCCTAATCTCTCAACCAGGGTTTCCCTTCGTCAAGTGTAACTTTGCTGTAGATTTTTGGTGTCAATACAGTGTTTATGTGTGTAGAGCAAAAACAAAAAAAGAAAACTTAAGTGTCATTGAGGAAAAAATACAACAGTGTGAAAGTGTCTGGTATATAAAAACATGCTTTACATGATGATAATGTTGATTAGCCTTAGCTCTTAACAGTGTTTAATCCACCTGTGATGGCCATCAGTGCATATTTCAAAGATGTGTTTTTGCTGTTTAGAGGTAGATACATAACAAATAAGTGTTCACTGTGTTTTTATGTGTTCGCCACACTGTGTAAATATGTCTGTTTGCTCCAAGATGATAATAATGTCCAGACAATTTGGTCTAACTCTCCCTTCCCCTTACTCCCTGCAGATAGTTTAGTCTCACTCAGCGTAATGGCAGACCAATGCAATATTTATGTAAGTAATAAGTCTATTTGCATACTATATGGATCCATCATTTTGTTATGTGCTCGGTAACTGTATGTCTGTCATGAACTTCAGGGTGGGAATTCACCTACAACTTGGGAAATGTTTGTGTTGTCTCACTTTTAGTGCGCAGGGCACTGTATTTGTATTTAAAGACATTGTGCTCTTTTCATGAGGTTGTTTTGTTTCAAGCAGCCACTATGGCGAGGAACTGGCGAGGGTTTGGAGTCGTGATCTAGTTTGCTAAAGCTAAACTAGCTGGTGAATTCTGGGAGGTAAAGCCATCGTGCTTCTGGCCTGGTTGGCTCAAACACTGGCCTAGTTAGCGTGACTGTTGTACGATGTTTCAGAGAAGAGCGCATGTCTGACCTGCCGTCTCACTGATCACCGTTCTCCTCACTGTTTATTGTAAAGTGATAGATTAGGCTTCACCTAGTTATGCACCTGTTTTTTAAACACTAATATATTTTATTTGTTATACAGCACATAAACATTAAACTTTATTTTTTTGAACTCTATTGTGAGGTGCGTTCTGTGATCAATGGCTTGCTCAACTGAAAATCTGAGCTGTTTATGCACACTTGTCCTCTAGCAACAACTCTGAAGGTGCCTTTGAGCAAGGCAGGGAATCCCCGGCTTTTCCCAGCGTGAATGTGTGTGTGAATCCAATGCAGGGTGGAGCTAGTCCAAGCAAAGACAGGCAAAACAGAGACAGCTATGGGATAAAAATGGTGACAGTTCAGTTTCCTTTGAAGGAGCTTCTCTGTCTTCTGTTTATTTTCTTCTTCTTGTCTTTTTTTGTTGTTGTACTGAGATGAATCCCTGCGCAGGCCCATTTGCATCAGCGTCACATCAACACATTGTGAAACTGACTGGTGACTCACTCTGACGCAGGTCCTTTTCACATACTTCCCATCATCCTCTCCCTCTCTCTCCCCCCTCCCTTCACGCACACACAAGTAGACAGATTTTCTCTGGAGAATAGCTCAGCTCATGAACACCCATGCTGGTTGTCCTGCTCAGCGTTCAAACAGCCACCCCTCCCCTCCCTGTCCTCTCCTCCTCCTCCTCCTCCTCCTCCTCCAGTGCAAGTCACTGATGATGATGTGTTGCCGTGGCAACGGCTGGAGGTGGGCGGCTCCACGGGCGGTGGGCGGAAGCCAGCCGCTAAGCAGCGTGGGAGGGATCTGCCGAGCGCACCCATCACCCTCATTTTGAAAGGAGCAGGAAGCTGACTGCTTTTGAGAAGGTGTGGGTGTTGGTGAATTATCGCCTCTCCTCCCTGCAGCTTCGTTAGGGATCGCCTTGTTTGTCTCCCTTCCTTCCTTCCTTTGTTTTCTGGTTTACTGCTGCATGCGGTGAATGTGCAGCTGCTCATGGGGGATTTCTGTGCAAAATTAAACTTTGAGAGCCACTGTTAGATTGAAAAAGTGGCAGTTTTCACACCTTTTTTTTCATTACACCAAAGGTCTCTCAAGACAGACTCTTGAGAAATAAAAAGCATGGCAAGTTAACCCTTGGAGACCCACACAGACCCGTTTTAATCTTTTTTAGGGGGAGATAGAAGGTCAACAGTAGATGTCACATAGTGGTGTACATCATCTGAAAGCTGGGAACCTGAAGATTAATTTAAAGCACTGTGTGTCAAGTTGTTCTAGTCACAAATCCGATATAATTCATCAATTCAAATGAATTGTGAAAGTGTATAAGGGCTAAGAACATTATGATAGAAGTATATGATGGCCATCCCCATGCTCTATTATGTCTCATGAGTTGTCGCCGCAATTTTGGGGTTGATACCATTTGTTACAGATTTCTAGAACTGAAAACAAATGATCAATAATCCTTCCAAAATACCACATTAAGACACCAAGACCTTGAGGAATAACAGAGAAAGCCATGCTGTGATTTGGTATCAAAAACTTTTGACATTTGGAGATTTCTGCAAGAATTGCAATTTTCGCCGATTGGTTGGCGAGCACTTGTGTTGTGTAAACTGCTCAGAAACCCCCTTATTGTCAATCTAGCTAGGAAAGCCATCCATCCTCTGAATGCTCTAGGTCTCTAGTTTGTGGCTGTAAAGTTTCATGAGGCTGTGATTATCCTAGAGGTCACCACAGGTCATTTTACACAGTGAGGTCAAGTTTCAAGAAATGGTCTCACTACAATGAAATGGCTCCTATGGGGACTAACATCATCACACATGAATACAGTTGGGCACATTGGATCCACAAGAGTCTCAGCTTTACAGTGATACCCAATTATATGTAATCCAAGACTGTTTAGGGACCCCAGTAGGCAGAAATATTCAACCGAGATGATAATCTATATTTGAAGCTCATTCGGCAAATGCAAAAAAGGGATTTTTAAAAAAAATGAAAAACGTGGATTCCTGTAAAATAACCTACAAGAAAATTTTGTTGGAATTCCCCTCTAGTGCTTGACCTGGTTACATGGAAATTTGAGCCACAGAGTTTGAGTTTCTGCCGGTGCATTTAGTCCAACATCATGAATGTTTTATGTTCCAGGAAAGGCATTATTAGTCAGCACGAATTTCTCTTATCCTTCATGGAGCTCCAAGTGGGCGGAGTTTACCGAGATTCAGATAAAGTCAGATAAAAGTTGGGAGCCACAGAAAAGTAAACTGAAGCAAATACTTTCCAGTGAGTAATATCTGTTGTAGGTCATTATTATATACGTGGTGTCAAACTCCACCCACCTAGGCTGCTAAAAGAGGTCAAAACAAACATTAAAATGCTGTCTGACTCAGGTCTTATACAGAAGAATAACATCTGTTTTATCAGTCTATAAAAGGAATTTGACTTGATAATATACGAAAGATTGTTTAAGAAATGTTTCTTATTAGAAATTAGTACATCATTCTTAAATTTAAAAGTAGCATATAATAAAAATGTCTGCACATTTTCAGTGATTCCCAGAAATATATCCAGAGAAAAAAGCAAAGCTGCATGCATGTAATAAAATAAATAGACTGGCTGTTATTTTAGGAGCTGAGATTCTTTTTGTAATCTATTATTGGTTTGTCAATCTGTTCCTGTTGCGGGTGGACAAGTTTAAAATACAACCAGGAGATGGTGCTGTAACTATTTCATTAAGGACAGAGACCGCCATCTGCTGAGGAAACTACAGTCGACTATGTGCAGTACCAAAATTACTCACATGGTGTCAGACCAAGACAAGACATTAAAACATGCTGCTCTGTGGGGATTTATACTGACTTTAAGACACTTTGTTTCACTCAAATATTATAAGGACGTACATTAAAACATGCACTGACATGGTCTGTGACAGATGCACAAAAAGTATGGCAGGAGTACTTGGATGATCAGGAAACTGGAAGGCATATGTACAATATACAAAAAACATGTTGGAGCAGGGAGAAAGGTGGGCTGGAAAAGAAGGGAAATGCATATATTGTAATCAACCAGAAGCTGTCGAACATGTACTGATACACTGCAGGAATTACAGTATCCAGAGGAATCACCTTTTACAGTCACTAAGGAAGGCAAAACATCAAGACTTTTCATTGTCAGGTCTATTGGGGGAATATAGCAGATATACTGTGAAATTATTCCGTTTTTAAGAGAAACTGATTTAGTTAAAGGGACTGTTTGTAACTTTCAGAAATGCTTGTTAACAGCGACACCTGTGGCTGCTAAGTCAACTAAAGTTAGCGTCCTGTTGCTGGCGCTTGTGCTCGCTCTACATAGACATGAACGAGCATCGCTCAACACAGTGAGGCGACACACGTCAACTAAAACCACAATATCACTCTATATTTCAGCTGCTTGGCAGTAATGTTAGCTGACCAGACAGAGGTCTCTCCATGAATCAATGCTGATCCTAGTGTTGGCTTTTCCTGCCTCAGCCTCCCAACCGTGGCCGGAGGGAACAGGGGAGACGCCGGAGTTTTGGTCAGAGACGATAACGTTTCTCTCTGCGGAGCCCCGTCACTTCACAAGACACGGGAAACCTCTGTTGGTCTGGAGGAGCTGCAGCAGTTATTTCTGCACCAACGTCCACTGTGCATTCACTAGATGTTCTCAGAGCTACGAAGTCTTCTGCAGTGTGTAGTAAGCGCGCATGAACGTGAGGTGGAGCGAGCTGAGTGAAGGCAGGCAGGCAGAGGAGCAGAGGAGCAGAGTACAGCAGAGACTCCGGCACTGGAGACCAAAGCTACGGTCTCCCCCGCGGCCAACACTGTTTTGCAAGACGGTCTTCACTAGATACAACCAACAGGTTTTGGTGCTTCCGTGTAGTTTGTGTTGGAGTCTGAGTCTGAACAGCGTAGATCGTGCTTGCATATGTTAGCTCGAGCATGGGAGCTCGCGCATGGGAAACCGACCCAGTAGATTTATACATGTAAAAAGTTACAAACAGTCCCTTTAAATTAATCTAGAGTTTTCATCATTATTATTATTATTTATTATTATTATTATTATTATTATTATTATTATTATTTTATATTATTATTATTATTATTTATTTTTTATTTTATTTTATTTTATTTATTTTATTTATTTTATTTATTTTAATTTTTAATTTTTTAATTTATTTTGTTTCTGCACAATCTCCTGTTCCACACTCCAGTCCAGATGATGGAGGTAATGCACCTCTAAGATGGTTTGCCAACCGCCAATAAACACCAAAGAAGAAGAAAGAAGAAGTGATGATTAACAGCCCTCTCGACCAATCAGGTGCAGGTACGCGTTATCCAATCAGAACTAAAGGTAGGTTGCACTGCGCTGAGGAGCTGTTGTTGAGTCACCGGTAGAAGAACCGTTACTCGGCCGAGAAAAGCCGACAACTGAGCCTATAGTTCTCCACTTATACCTACAATATCCACATATTCTTCTCCACGGGATTGAAATGTTACACTTTCGGTCATCTGTGGTGCTGAAGGAGTTATTTCAGACCCAGCTGAAGCGTCCGTTGCCGGGTAGAGTCGGTAAAGCGTCGCCACAGACACCACCGACCTCCACCTCCGCAGCCTGCAGCTTCAGCATCAGCACCAGTAGTCTGGAGGCGAGGTCGCCTGGCAACGGGAGGACATTCACCCAGCAGCATCTCCTCATCACCAGGAGGCACAACGTGAGAGGCTTCTGCTCCAAGGGTGACGGCCATAATGAAGCCAGCAAGGGCGACGGCCACAATGAAGCTGCCAAGGACTCTTCTGCAGAGAAGTGAGTAACGTTAACACCACTAGCTCCACTGTAGGCCAAACTTAGTAGAAAAAACTGCCAATTTAGTGTTAATCACCAATAGAATAGAATAGAATAGAAAGCTTTATTGTCTCCACCTCAGGTGGCCATTATTATTAATAATTATTAATTTTTATTTATTTTATTTATTTAAATAAATAAATATTTATTGTAATGTAAACAGAGGTAATTGTACTTGTAAAATAGGTAGGGTAGATGTAATACATAAAATGTAAACAATGGTAGTTGCTCTTGAGGTGTATATCGCATCACGGATATATTGCAATGGAGCCCTGTAATAACACCTTTACTTAAAAGTCTTTTCTTATTGAAATAAGTCTATATTTACATACAGAATAGATGCCGAATTCAAGAATAGCTTCTAACATTACTTTAAGCAAGGCCTAAGTTTAAGAAGTCGATATTTACGTCGGAGATTGGCAAGTTCATCACACTAGCTGTTGACTAGCTAGTGTGAGATGCTTTTCTTATTGAAATAAGTCTATATTTACATAGAGAATAGATGACGAATTAAAGAATGGCTTCTAACATCACTTAATGATTACAATATTCTGATTTGTAGCGCATTTAATCATACTTTTCTGCAGGAAAAAAGCTCAAATGGAAGCATGTGATGTGCAGTCAGAGAGATGTCGTGACCAGAAGCTGCAGCTTTCATCTACATGTTAAACTCACTGAGCCATTATTAACCTGCCACCAGCTTGCCTTTTGAAAATTACAATATATCTACAACAAATATACAATATGTGTCTGTTTAACTCAATGCACCATGCAGACAGACCAAGCCTCAACTCAATGTCTAATGAAGGTCAGTCATCATTGAATCTAGGAATGCAACTAACATTTATTAATTTAATATTGTTCATTTATTATGGATTTAATGTGACACAAATGGCACATTTGAGTGACAGAGGTGATTAGGGAGTTCTGATCGAGAAGTGAGGATGAGAGTCCTCCTGGTAATAGATTGGATGCAGCTTAAAAGCATTTAATGACCAAAAACACCGTAACATCACAAACACAGGTTGATAAAGCCTGAAGCCCAGCATGAAATGGATTTTGGTGGTATGTTAGCGTTAACTTTGGCTGTTAAAGCACATAGAATCAGAGTAAGAAAACCCTGGTTGGCAGACGGTTCGTGACAGTATGTATGAGATGTTAGTGTCTCGCAGATACGTCACATTTCCCCCATGTTACACTTATAATGAGGGTAGTTTTTCTTGCTTTTAACATTCAAAGCAGCTGTGCTACCAGCCACCCCACCAGCCTGGATCTTCCCTTCAGAGAGTTCCCATGGTAATCAAATGCCTCATTGCCCGCGCAGGCCGATGTTGTCCCGTTTGTTTCCATTCACAGACAATTTGCTTAAGCTGCCGGCCATGTTTAGGCAGTCACTTTACTCAGCTGACTGGTTGTCAGCAACATCATGTTTCCCTTGAGGCTAATTTCAGTTTCAGTGAAGCTTTGGCTTATTCTTTTAAATATCCACAGCGCAGATTAGTGTTTGAGAAATCATCAACAGACAGCATTTATATTTAGTGAGTAAGCAGAAGAGCACTCTGACTGCTGTCGAGGAACACTTTGGCTTTTCATAATCAGCCTTTAAAGCAGCTTAAAAGTTATCAGATCATGTGGATTTTAGTTGGTGATCAAGGGAACAACAAACCCAACAAAACTGGTCATGGGAATATTTGACATTAAAAAACCCTGCTCAGGCATTTTGGTTGGCTATGTGATGATGGGTAGTTAGTAGGTTTGAAAATCAATTAATCAGGTTTATCAAGCAAAAATGTCAAACATTCTCTGGTTACAGATATTTGCTGACTTTCACTGTTTTAAATCACTGTAAACTGAATATATTTGGGGTTTGGACACTCAACCTCCATGCTAAAAACACTACCATAGCTATCTAGCTTCTTTGCAGCCATAAAACATGGCCGGAGGGACATTCTCCACCATTATTACATATTTATATGGATCAGTACGTGGATCAGTAACCTCAGTCCAATATCCGATACGTGAATTAGGTCAGTATTGCAATCCGATACGAATATTGGATTGGATTGGTCCCCTCTCTACTAACTATAAAGTGTATTGAGACAAAAATAGTCACAAATAAAGAAGTTTCAGATAAAGTCTTTATACAAAAATAGCATTTTTTGTGGGCATTTTTCACTACTATATATTACGACCTTTTATAGACTAAACTACTAATCAAAATAGTAATCACCAAATTAACCATCGTCCATATTCACCCACCAGGCTATGGTGCCAGACATAAAGAATAACCCGGGTTAGTAAAGCGGGTCAATACAACATGAATGAATCCGTTGAATATAATATCCAGGCGGGTTGTTTTGAGGTCCCAGGGGCTCAGACAGCATTCAGCCTCCACTCCAGTCTGGTTATGAGGGTCCTGAGGCTGTGCTCCAGCTAATAAGGGGTTAAAAATGTTTGTAATGGAGGGGAGCTTATCCCGCCTACATCATTTTTCCACGGTTTTTGCACCAAAGCCTGGATGCTGGCGCGCTGCCCGGCCGTTGTCAGGGCCTCCAGGTGCAGATGAGTCACTCGCACAGATTGATTTGTGCAGCGCCGCCTCTCAACACTCCCGCTTTAATGTCTGCCTCCGCCCTCCACACCACTTTGTCAAGACATCTGTGAGGCAGTGAAACCAGCACCATCGACCGGGTCAAATAAACACAGCAGATACTATAGAAAGAAACCTCGGCTTATCAACCTGAGTGTGTCTTAAAGGTGTCAGATAGTGGAGGGGAAGGTTTCAAAAGTAGGTTGGTTACATATCTTTAGAGTTGATTTTACTTCATTGGATTGGAAGTTAATTTGTCAACTTTGTTTTGTATTATTTAAACACTTAACTCCTGTTTGTCTGACTGACAGTGAAACAAAAAATAAATTAAATTTAATTGTAATTTGAAACTAAATTTGTATTAGAAGATCTAGGCTCTGCAAATATTATCATTATCTGCCAATTATTTTCTATATTAAATGTCTTTAAAATGTGAGAAAATAATTGAAAGAACGCCCGAAACATCTTCCCAGAGTTTTCGATTTACAATGACATAAAAAAGGAAACACAGACTATTTACTTCGACTGAGAACAATTGATTTACAGACAGCTAGATCTCTGTTTGTTTGCAGATTATTATCTTAATATTGGAAACTATTTGGTTTCTCTGTAATGGAGTCACAAAACTTTAAAGCCTTCATGTGCAGCGCAATCCAAAAGGGATCTAGAGTAAGGCATTTCAGAGCAGCAGCGAGTTGATGTCACATTTCTTGGCAAACTGTGTGTTTTTAAACGTCAGCTGTGATTCAACACACAGAGAGGGAAGCTAGAGCGCTAATGAGAGCAGCTGTAGATTAATGAAACCATCCAGCCTGAACCAGATGTTCCAGTGGCCACCTCTAACCCTGCCGTGATAATACTCCCTCACGGGCCTCATTAACTAAACAAGAACGGTACTTATAGCCTCTCACTTCAATACCGTCTCATGTTTGTCTAATATTTACTTTTAGATCCTTCATGAACTCTGAATAATAACTATAACTGTGGTTTATCTTTAGATACAAGCCTACTTAAAAGCACAATATGTAATGAGTAGTAAATGAGTGTTTCTCTGACGCTGTTCGGCGGACACAGGACGTCCTTGAGTGGCTGCGAGCCGAGCCGCCGCTAACGTTTGCTCAGCTTGATTCGCTGATAACTTCAGATCCAGACGTCTGGTGACTAAAATCCTTCGTGCAGTTAAAATATAGTTAAAAAGTCAATTTATGACAGCTTCTGGCAGACAACCACAATGCTGACGCATGCACAAAGAGGATATGACGCCATTGACAGGCGGCCAAATGAAACACACTGTTACCTTGATTAATTACAGGTTTCTCAGGTTTGAAAGTTGTTGGACACATTTGAGATGAAGTACACAAGTTCAGCAAGGTCTAAAGTTACATATTATACCTTTAACATGCCACTGTTTCTTCTTTTGATAATCCTCCATTACTGCTGATTCAGTGTGAATAGTAATTAGGATTTATGTGATTTTGTTTATGGCATATTCAAAACTCCAATGCTTTCCATTCTTGTTAATTTGACAGCAGCTATGAATCATGTCAGTATTCATACCTTAATGCTGCTGGTCTGCTGATGTGTTCATACTGTGCTGTAAATGTCATTTTCACTGTTACTAATTCAGTATTATTCCCTCTGCACACTCTCTCCCTGTTGTTGATCTGCTTGCTTTGCATTTGTAAGTATGTTTCTATTTTTTATTTTAGTTTTAGTTTTTTTTTGTGTCTGTTTTCCAGTAGAAGTAGAGGTTTTCTGCGGAAAGCCGACAACCGCTTTTACCTTGAAATGACCTCACTTCCTCCCAGCGGCTGCGCTTGAATCCCTTCTACCTCACCTCCCTCCCTACCTCCCTCCGTCCACACACACACACACACAAACACTCTCTGATGTGTATTCCTTCCTCACCAGCAGACATCCACCTCCATTAATGAGGTCAGACCACGCCAACAAGCTATGAAAAAGTTGCAGGTTCAACAACATGCTTATCCGGAGTGCATGAGAATTATTTTGAACTTGGTGTTAATGCTGCGTTCCACACACGTGTTAGAAAGTTGGAAATTCAGATTTCCTACTTGGAGGAAGCTTTTGGATGTAGCAGACTCAAAACACGCCCAGTTTTTTTTTTCAGCATTTGATAACACCAGAACACCATTCAGTAGTAGAGTAATAGGAATTTATTTTCTCCGCATCCACATTTGTTTCCTAGCTGGAAAACGGGAAAGCACTTTCGCTGTAATTCCGATTTTCCCTCTGAGAATTTCTGACTTTCTGACTCTAAGTGGAACGTTCAGTACAACGACTCGGTCTCAGTATTTCCTCTGTATTATTCTGCAGCAGCGTGATCCGGGAAAAAGGTTTGATTCATCAGGTTTTGTTTGAAACACAGTAATTTAGATAAAGGATAAGGCTGGTGATTAAATCCTTTTAACAAGACCAAAACCGACAATGAACTGATCCTGCTAACAAGTTTTGTGTTCTGGTTCTGGTTTGTTGACACTAAGAAAAATATAGAATAACCATCAGCTGACTGATGTTTTGAATGTCCCCATATATCTTAGCGCAAAGTGATCAAATTTATGTCCAGTGCTGTTGCTGTTTTTTTATCAAAATCATGCAGAGAAATGGTTTAAGATTTAATTAAACCCCAGCATCCATTAATTTGACTTCACAGTTGTCATGCAGTTTTATTAATTGTCCGTTTTGACAGGGCTTATTATGTTGTGAATAAATCCAGAGGAAACCCTGTTAATGCTGAGTCTGAAAGTATAAACTCTCAAGAGGGTCCAAACTCAGCTTTAGCTGCGAGGAGCCACCTGCCAACTAAAGCTTTACCTTCAAACATCCTCTCCTAGCACACAGGCCAGTGTCCCATGATGCATTGCAGGACAGAGTGCGTCTGGGCACCCAGAGCTTTACACAAATCCAATTTGGAGTTGATATGAATCATAGCAGTCTGCCTCCTGACACGCTACTAACTTTCCTCCCAGAGACGACTTGGTGTGGAAGTGCTGCTTAGAATACCAGCCAGGCCATAATCTAATATATAATAATAATAATAATAATCTAATATATAAAAATCACTAGACACTGTAGAGATGATTTAATTCAGTGATCTCCATGAACAAAAGTAAATTAGAGGATTGTAGCAGTTCAAAGAATAAACACATTCAGTGGTTCAGGAAAAATGTAAAGTATGGCTGAACTATGAGTCTGAGTTCAGCTGCTGGATAAAAACCTGAATAAATTATGAAAATCATATTTAAAGTACCCATCGTGTACATTAAGAGCCTTGTAAGCATGTTGGGAATGTTTATAACACTGATGCCTTCAGCTGTTTAAAACATCTTTATAATCTGTAAACTAAGATAACGAATCAGTATTTGTATCAATGCTCAGTTATTGTAGGGGCACCAATATTGTGCCATATTGCTAGTTGGATTGACAAACGTAAAGTCTTTGCTGTGACGTGATCTCGTAGCTTGGGGTGTGATTTCAGGAGGCTGCTGGTCGTTTCTCAGCCTGCTTCCAGCCACTGATGTACATGTGGCCAACGCCAAGAGCGCTGGCAAGCTTCCACGTCACAGCTGTTAAGGCCCAGTCATCACAATTCACAGATCGTGCTTTTATTCGGCTGAATTGCTCTGACACTGCAACCCTCGCACACACAGCGTAGACAGACATGCTTGTGTCTTATTCTGGTCTTTATGTGCTGCTGCTCTCCCCACGATTTACCCAAACTAAAACAGGATAAATAAATGTCAAATAGAAGTAAATTCACAATTATATATTCCTCATAAGGAGTTTCATTCTGGGTCAAAGGGTTGGGGGATTAAATTCCTATTCTAAAATTGTTTGGGTAGCTTACGTGTTGATCTTTTTAAACACATTCCTGGCTGGTATTCTAGCAAAATACACAATTAACAGTTTACATTACAGTGGCCTTATGGCAGCATATTATTAACCTATGGAAAAGTGCAGCTCAAGTCTTTTCCACAGGTTATAATACTGAGCTCAGGTCAGTGTAAGGTAATGTTTTCCAGTGCAGTATTACAGTTATTACTCACTGCTTCTCCTTGCAGTCAAAAAGCTTTTTTTCTCCTCCCTCTGCTGCAGTTCCCCTCCATGTTTCCACCACGCAGGGCCTCACTGTGGAGTCATTTTTCTCACTTTTCTGTCTGTGTGTGTTTATTTTTCTTTCCTGCAGGAGAAGGAAGGCAGGCATCCTGCCCAGCCTGGAGGACCTGCTCTTCTACACCATCGCAGAGGGCCAGGAAAAAATCCCTGCACACAAATTCACCACAGTGAGTCCTCGGAGCGGGAAAGATCACCTAGGATTTATGTTTGAAAATGTCTGTTTCTGCAATATTTACAAATGTGAAAGAATAACGGGGCCAATGTTGTAGATGATTTAACAGCAGTGATTCAGCACTGCTCCTTATCGATCTCCTCTTGTCAGGCTCTTCAGGAGCCTCGGCTCACGGCTCGTAGATTTATTGATTTGTTGTCAGGCTGTCTTAATCATGATGTTCCCCCTCCTCTCTGTGCAGGCGCTTAAAGCCACGGGGCTTCGCACGGGAGACCCCCGGCTGAAAGAATGTATGGAGATGCTGAAGGTGACCGTGAAGACGACCTCTGACGGAGCACTGGACCGACACCTCTTCAAAAAGTAGGTTTTTTAAACCCTTTTTTATATTTCTTTTGCTATATTGCCATGGAAATGGCAGCATGATTTAAGTTGTTTCTGCAAAGGTATAACGGCTCATCAATCAAAACAAATTTTACTATCAATTAAACATATTTAGTCTATTATAGCAATTATTTATAAGTTAAAGCCGGTGGTCTCTCTAATATACTACTTGCTGTTCCACCTTTATTATCATCATCAATCTCTCACCAGAGTCTATCAAGAATTGTTAATGCTGGTCAGAGTCCTCTGCTCTTCCTTGCAGCAGAAAAGGGTCACTGCATGTCATTAATTATTCATCCTCAGTTTGCACGTCGTCGGCATCTTGTTGAGGTTTTCATCCAGCTGGATTTATTCAAGAGCACGACTGCTGGGGTAAAAACAGGACACTTGAATAATTTAGAATTTAATCAGTTTCAGTCCAATCAGTTCCAAGAAGCACCCGGATATGAAAACACAACGTCTTCAGACTACAACACAAAAATAGTTCATTCCAGATGACAAGGCAGTTTAGGACATGCATCAGAAACTATAACGTAATGCGACATATTTGTTTATGTTACCAGAAAGTATGTGAATTTGTAAAGGATGCATGAATCATCTTAATATCTGGTAATGATTTTAAACATTGTGTAAAGATATTATTTTAAGATGATCTGATAAAAGAGAGTTTAAGGCTTCATCATACAGTTGTGGGTGATTGACACTGGAGATGAAACAAGTGGTATTTACAGCTCTCAGAATGACCTTTCACTAACCTACATCAAAGGTCAAATCAATTATATTGTGAGCGTGTGGTAAAATAATGAGTTGTTATAGAACAACAGCCTAACTCCTGTCTTAATGTCTGTATTTAAAGGGCAACTTTTACACATCCAAGTGTACATTTTTATACTACAAGTAGCGCCAGTATTCAAAGAACATTTATAGCCCCACAAGCAGTCGAACTGGAAACAAAACAAGGATGGGTGTGGACTAAAATAACATCATCCCGCTGCCCCGCCCCGCCCCGCCCCGCCCCAGTAGCATCGCTGCTGTTTGCCCCCCCAGAGGAAACGATGCTGAGACAAACTGGGTGACAGCTTGGGTGAGAGTTGGGGCATATGAGAGCCCACCAGGGAGCTGAATCCTCACCGAACAGACTCCAGCGCCGCCGCTCCTGGCTGAGATCCATCACATCCGCTCCTCCCCGGGCTTATTTATAGAGCTTAGCCTCACAGAGGAAGCACGTGAGCGGGCGTTGGGAGTGTAGCGTGTGTGTTTTCTCTGCAGGGATCCCATGCTACAGGGATTAGACAGGGTTTGATGCAGTGAGATAGCTGAGCCACAAATCGTTCTGCTACCAGAGAGGCACAGCTTCCACCACTCCAACTTATTATGTGTTTTTACTATCTGTGCTCCTTAATCGCTCAAATAAAAAGGATCTGGACAAAATCTAGAAGCTCTGACAACATTTAGGAGATAGATTGGTGGAGTAAGGATCGTGCTGTACAAATGTGTGTATGTTTTCTGCTATTTTATAAGTTTATTCTCACCCTATTTCATTTGGAAACAATGTTTTAACTAAACAGTTTGGTTAAACAAAGGTGCAGAAATCCTCCCAACATGAACCAGGAGAATTTATCCTGGAAATAAAGGCACTGAACCAGAAAAGCAAACAGGGTCCCAAAAGACAACACTACTAATTACATGATATGTGAACCCACTAGCAGATGTCCCACAGTGGCAGCTGGTGTGTGAAGAACTGGACCAGTTCAGCTAGCAAGTTTTATGACACTGAAGAGTGTAAAGCCAGTGTGATGAATAGTTTTATGCAACAGTAAACCATAAGACAAGTGAGCCACAGTGTTAACTGTTTTGAGAAATAAGCACCTGTCAGAACACCCAAAAGATGAACACAAACACCAGGAAACTTCACCAGGAAAGACGGCTCCCCTGAGGCTAACTGTCCTCTTGTCTCCGGTCTCAGGTGTGTCCAGAGCAACATTGTTCTGCTCACCCAGGCCTTCAGGAAGAAGTTTGTCATCCCAGACTTCCAGTCCTTCTGCGGCCACATGGACGAGCTCTTTGTCAAAGCCAAAAACATGTCTGGAGGGCAGGTGAGTGAGGCCTACAGACAGTCATACGATCACACACATCACTGTTCATATTTAGAATGATAAACCTGACTGTAAAAACTGTCTTGCTGTAGGTGGCCGACTACATCCCCCAGCTGGCCCGCTTCAGCCCAGATCTGTGGGCCGTCTCCCTGTGCACCGTCGATGGACAGAGGTACAATATTATTGAAATGCTTATTCACGATGGATAGCTGTTATTTTCACCTGTATGTAATGTACAATGCACATGTGTAAACAAATACCTGCGTGTCTCTTTCTCAGGCACACTGTCGGTGACACCAAGGTTCCTTTCTGTCTGCAGTCATGCGTGAAGCCGCTGAAATACGCCATCGCCGTTCACGACCACGGCACAGAGTACGTGCACCGCTTCATTGGCAAAGAGCCCAGTGGTCTGCGATTCAACAAGCTCTTCCTGAACGAGGAAGGTGAGGATCACACACATTCACCCACTTCTCCGTGTTGTGCATCGTGATCTCCCTCCAGACTCACGTACTCATCGTAAGAGGATCCGTCTCGAGGCCTGGTTGCCATGGAACTGTAGTGAATTGTTAATGAGAGGTTGCAGCACTACAGCAGAATAAAACAGAGAGGCCAGTGTGTAACAGAGACTTAATAACCTAGAAAAACGACAAGCTGCTGGCACGTGGCTGTGGAAAAACCAGTCAGACAGTGAGTCTCTGTCTTAAAATGTCTCATCGTAATGCACATTTTAGCCAAAGACAACAAGTCTGACATGTACTGAGGATATGAGCCTAGAGCATGCAAGCATTAAAAATGCATAATTGTGTTTAAATATGTAGAATAGGGTTAATCAAACGTAAAATTCTTCATTATTTCCCACCAATGTCTTTAATAAATGCATGTTGTCCGTCAGTTTTCTATGTGTGAAAATGTTCAACTGTAGCCCGAATTGTTAGTTCATTCTGTGCAGCCGCTGTCAGCAGACATTACATCTACTCCAGACATCAGGTTCGGTAAAAATAGTTTGTTTTTTAATAGAAACCGGTGTGAGGAAGTTTACGGGTTTCCTCTCTTTGTTGTTATCTAACAGAACAGATTATATTCCAGTTGTTTATTTTTGGATGATTTTTTTTTAACATTGTCCTGGCCTGTTGCATAAGAAGATTAAAACACAGAGGGGTGCATCACGGCAGTGCACACTGTGTTTTAGTTTTTGTGACATTGTGTAGTTACCTACCTCGTCACGTTGATGTTCACTCAGTGGATTATTCTGCAGTGATTTGACCTCCAGCATAAATATAATACTTTTTTAAGTTCATTTGTACTCCAAGTTCTTCACTTTCACATGCCGGTAAAAATCAAAAACTATCTTTAATATTTATGTTCAGACTTTGTGTCTTTATCTGATATAAACCTTTACAATCTCTCCTGCAGATAAACCACACAACCCCATGGTTAATGCTGGCGCTATTGTCTGTACCTCCCTCATTAAGGTAAGCTACATTCACATACCCCATCATTGATGATTAATAAAGTACATTTATTTTGGAAACTGAGCTCAGATACAGTAGGTGATTTCAGAGTTAGTTTCAGAAAAGCTAAAATCCTGAAATATCTTTAAAATGTTTACAGATTGTGATGGGTTTTATTTTCTGAATTTCTAACTGCAGCTAAAAAGTCACATCCAAAGAGAAATTGTATGAAATAGAATTATAATCGTCGGGAGAACGTGTTTCCGCCAGATTACCGTACACGGGGAGATTAAAGATAATCACGCTGAAAGGGGATTTGGTTGAAAGCAACACACACACAGTTTACAGAGTGGGTGGAGATAGAGACCAGTGTCCGGTCAGCTCAGCTTCAATAACAGAAACTGCTCTTCCACCTGTTTGATTAAATATCCTCCTCAGACACACAGGAAGCTGGTTTCACCTCTCTGTTAGACACACAAGAGCATCACCTGCTGATTTCAATTACAACATTAAAACTCTGAGTGACTCTGACCTGAGGATCATGAGGGTTTCCCAGGAGAATGACAAGCAGTTTAATTATTATTAATATACTCAGCAGCTGAAAAGAGGATGTTGGAATATCAGATACTACCTACCTCTCTTCAGAAAATGTTAGATTCTTTTAAGCACTGTTCAGTATTGATCATAGTTCAAAAGCTTGTCTATCCCTACACGCTGCTTTGTTATCAGTCATCTGAATTTATGTTAAATTTAAATATGATAAAAGACAAACTGTAGTGAGGTGGTAAGTTTTAAATGGCAGGAAATTCTGTTATTATTCTACTGTTGACAACCAATGACTTTGAGGGAAAACACAAAAGTAACTTAAAAGAATGACAAACAAGCTGCCAAAAAAATAGTTATTTTCAGTTGTCAAAAAAAATGTTTACACCTGTTTTCAGAGATGTAAAAAAATATTTTAAAATGACCTCTTTTTTCACCTGTTCTTAAGTCATAACCGCAGACTTTTAAAAAAAAAGTTTTATCAGCAACAAGAAAAAGTCAAATGACTGATTCTTCTTGTTTTTTGTCGTCATTCTGTCAATCATTCCTGTATGATATGAAAGCAGTTTTCCTGTCAACCAATCCCAACCAATCACTGTTGAGATTTCTGTAGATGCAGGTTGATCGTATCCATTGATCCAGATAATAAAATGAGGTCCTGTGCATGCGCCCCCTCATCTCTGAATCTAGATCTACACTTCAAATACACTCATTTGCAATGTACCTTTTCAAGGCTCGTTGTGTGGTTTTATGTGTTGTTGCATATTTTACAGCATTAGGATCTGTGGGAAATTATGACCACTGCAACAGGTCAATGACGTTGGTAATTTTTCCTTTTTAATTATTTTTTCCCCTCTTTGGTCTGGATTTGTGACAAGCTTTTAGCCTTCACATGGCTGTTGTTTATGAATGTTTAAATGTGGCTTTTATACTTTTCACCTGCATTCTCCAAAACTGTTTATACGTCTAGATTATAAACAGAACAGCTCTGGCTGAATTCAAACACTGGTTTTATATCATACTCCATTTCTTTCTGTAGAGGAGGACCTCTTTTGTTTTTATGTTTTTAATTTATATCCTTCGATTACATTTTGTCAGTACAGATACATCTATTTAACTCTTGGGCCAGAAAATCTGTTTTTGTCTGTCGGCCACAGTAGTTGATAAAACCCAAAATGTGTACTCACACTGCAAGCTACATGGCAAACAAGTCTGTATACGTAGTTCAGTCTCACTTTTATTGACTTTTAATTTATGTTTTATACGTTTGAAACCCTTGTCTGCTAAAAAACCTCTAGCAGTTCTGTAGTTTGACAATTTCAGTATTTTATGTGATTTTGCATACATTTGCCATATGATTATATATGTCAATATCGAAAGATATATTCCTGTTGATAAAATAATATTGATTTCTATCACCTAGCTTTAACGGCGGGGGGCAACATCTGTGTAATTGTCTTATAGATAATTTTGTGCATGTTAGCATTTACCTCAGTACAGTCTCTCAATATGGAGAACGGAACCTCCACAGAAAAAAATAAATAAATATGATAAATTAATTGATAAATGTGGCTTTTAAACAACCTTTAAATGTATTAATGTGTTTTTGCATTTATTTTTGATTATTTAAGATTTATTTTTAAATATATTTATTCATTATTAAATGTATGTATTTATTTATGCATTTGTTTTCCCTTTGCATTTCCCCCCCTATTTATTTCCACAAACTTATTTATTTATGTATTCTTTTCTTTTTGCATTTCTTCATTTCTGAGGATGATGCATTTCTGCTTCATTATGCATTAGATGAAGTTAGTGGCAAAAACAATGAAGAGCAGACACCTAATTATTGATTGAAGCGGTTATCCAGTGATTTAGATTTAAATACTACGTTTCCCATAATGCAACAAATGGCACCTTTTTGTTGTTTTCTCTCTCTACACCCCAGAAACTTGTGACTTGTTGATCAAGTGGCTGGCAGTGTGAATGCACGTTAAAGTAAACTAACTCACCTGTCACGTCTTCGTACAATAAACACACCTGTACACTCGCACTATTCTGATCAATAGTTACACATCTAACATTTATTTTCACTCTGTAGATAGTTTACCTTGATGAAACTAATTCAATAGAAAATATTTTTTTTCTTTGATACTTTCCATGATATTTTTTTCTGAGTGGATTAACTGTTTTATTTCACCTCCTCCATCTCCAGCTAGTCTCCCACCTTTAATCTTAATTCATCTGATACCATGACTGGTTTGATTGGTTACATAACTGATGAGCTCAACTTTAATTTAAAAACAGTAGTGATGTAAACTTACACTGTTTACCTGTCATAGTTCAATGTGGATCATACATAATAGTGCTAATGTCATGACATGGGTAACTTTTACTGGCAGTTTGATGTATTTTAGAGACAATCTAAGATGTAAAATACCATTTTTAATACTGTGATTATGTTTGTGTTTCAGCAAGGGGCAAGCAACGCTGAGAAATTTGATTATGTGAGTATTACTGTGTTGTTGTGAGTGTCTTTTTTGAGTCGGGAGTATTTGTATGTGATAAACCCACAGATGTATATCACCAAATTTGCAGTTATAGTGAGCTTCAGATCATTGTTTTGATTTTCTGGCCCGCTACTTTATTATTTTGATTCAGTATCAGTGCTCTCATTACTGCTGTTTTTTTTATTATTATTATTTGACTAAAATTACTCCAAAAAAAGAGAGTAAATATTGGATTTAAATTTTGATATTTAAAAGGTCCATACTTAAGATTTTTAGAAATAAGCTTTTTAATTTGGATTATTTGTGGATCATTCAACTCAACTTTATTTATTTATTTATATAGCACCTGTCATACAAACATGCAACCTAAAATGAGAAATCAGAAATAAAACGTAAGGTTATAACATAAAAATAATGTGAAAACCAATGATTAAAGCTTAAAAACTAAGGCTATAACATACAAATAATGTAAAAAAAACAATGTTTAAAGCTTAAAACATAAGGCTATAACATGCAAATAATGTGAAAACCAATGTTTCTTAAAGCTAAAATACTGTAAAAACTAGCTAACTCACTAATACTGTAAAAACTAATGATGAAAGGCTATAACATTACTCCAAATTAAAATAAAAAAGCAGATTAAAAAAGATAAAAATGCAGAGAGAGAGCTTTCATGGGACACATAAGGAACATTTACAAGAAAAGCGTTGGAGGACCAGAGTGATCTGACTGCAACATAAAATGAAAGAACATCTCTGACTGTAAATTTGCTGCTCTGCAGGTCATGAACTTCATGAACAAATTGGCTGGAAACGAGTACGTGGGTTTCAGCAACGCCACGTGAGTACAACAATACATCACTACAGAAAACACCCCTGATGTTTTATTGATTTATCATGTATACTGAAGAGGTCCTTGAGGTGTGAAGGACTGTATTCTGTATCACTGAGCAGAGATGAGTTTTATATAACATGAGCTGAGTCACGCTGTTTAAAGAACAAACCTCCTCCCTCCCTGTGTCCCAGTTTCCAGTCAGAGAGAGAGTCTGGAGACAGAAACTTTGCCATCGGCTACTACCTGAAGGAGAAGAAGGTAAGGTCAAAGGTCATCTACAGCTGAGAGCTAGAAGGCTGCAAGATACTCTACATTAATATCACATTTTGTCCTTTAAAGCTGTGCTGGTTATTCTTTATTCCACAGTTGGCTTCAGATGCAGATGTGTCGGTCGACATGTTGACAGTGTTAAAATGTTGTTTTTCAGTGTTTTCCAGAGGGGACAGACATGACCTCCATCCTCGACTTCTACTTCCAGGTGAATGGAGCTTAGGAAAACAAAAATGTACACTACACACTGCAGAAGCACGCGAGTGTCATCATATTTGAATCAGTATTTAAATGTGATTTAATTTGATTAAAGGGATCGTTCGGGAGTTTCTCAGTGGGGTTGTGTGAGGTACTTCTCCATATAGTCAGTTACCTACAGTAGATGGAGTTTGGAGAAACATACAGGAGTACCAGCAAGGGAGCAAAGCAATGTACTGCTGTGGATGGGAGTACCAGCAAAATGTATTTTAGACACTGTCAGACAGCCCTTTCCAATGGGGAACTGAAGCCGTTATCTAAGCTATCTTCGAAGCCACCAGACTCCATTGACAAAAACAGTCATCTAAGCTTACAGAACGCGGGAGTTGCTGGTCTTCAGCTTCAGAGATCGGAAATGGCTATTATAGTTTCATAAAATAAAACATAAAGTCAAAGAAGCACTATAAACCTCTTGTTTATATGATCTTCCCCGTTAGTTGTGCTCCATTGAGGTGACCTGCGAGAG
Source organism: Sebastes fasciatus (assembly GCF_043250625.1). NCBI lineage: Eukaryota > Metazoa > Chordata > Actinopteri > Perciformes > Sebastidae > Sebastes > Sebastes fasciatus. The sequence continues at coordinate 3,283,722 of NC_133818.1, forward strand.
CGCCAGCGTCATGGCGGCGACCCTGGCCAACGGCGGCTTCTGTCCAATCACAGGAGAGCGTGTGCTGAGCCCTGAGTCGGTGCGAGACACTCTGAGTCTGATGCATTCCTGCGGCATGTACGACTTCTCCGGACAATTTGCTTTCCATGTCAGTAACCACGTTCATCAAACATTTCCTCTGCTCGTCTGGAGTAATACGCATTTTGGACCCGTCTAATGTTTTTCAACACATCATCCTCCTTCTTCTTCTTCTTCTGTTTCAGGTCGGTCTGCCGGCTAAATCTGGTGTCGCCGGTGGGATTCTGCTGGTTGTTCCAAACGTGATGGGCATCATGTGTTGGTCTCCTCCACTGGACAAGCTGGGCAACAGCGTCCGAGGCATCCAGTTCTGCACGGTAACTTCCACTTTAACTTTTTGTTTTAAGCATTTTGTAACTTAAACAGTGGTAATAACTTTATAACTTAACTTAATAGCTTTGTACAGGGTGTGTAAAAATAATTAAAACAAAAGTACACCTGGTAGTACTTCCAATTGGAGTTGGACGTAGGAAGTGCCTTGAATTAGTTTTGGTCTTGACAGATACTGTATTCTATTTGATGAATTTGTTAAGAAGATTATATCTGCAATCATGTCCTAAATGATCAGTTTATTGACCTCCTGAAGGTCAAACCATCTCAATGAGCTGAGGGGGAGACGTCATGTTTGGTGGTCATGATGTTTAAAACATATTCATCCATGTGTGTCTTCTTTCAGGATCTGGTTTCCCTTTGTAACTTCCACAACTATGATAACCTGAGACACTTTGCTAAGAAACTGGATCCTCGCAGGGAGGGAGGAGACCAGAGGGTGAGTCCCTCCTTTCTCAGCTTCTCTCCATTCTCCTCTCAAAGTCTTAAAGCTTCAGCTCAGTCGTAATCACTCACTCTTATTTATCTCTTGTTACATTTCTTGTTGTGGTTCATTTTCAGTCTAAAACGTCACTTTATAACCATCAATAAAACAGTCTGCGTGGCATCCTCCCACTCTGTGTGCTCAGGATGCTGCATGACCTTGTGTGTAGTGTTATAATCCACAGTGCCATCTGGAGGAACATTATTGTATACTCACCAACAAAGGCTGAACTCATTTTTATTAAGATTTATTAAAAAAAATTTAACTTATTTTGTAAATATCTGGCTGGAAAATTATGCTTTAAATATTTGCATGTCATAAACGCTCAACTACAGAGAACAACAATGTCTTATGATTCTTCTAATTCCTGTCTTCTTCTTCTTGCTTGTCTTTTATGTGCTTCTTGTTGTGCTTCAGGTGAAGTCAGTGATCAATCTGCTGTTTGCTGCTTACACCGGAGACGTCTCAGCCCTGAGGAGGTAACCAAACTCATTACTCTTTGTGCTAAATGTTCAGATTTAAAATCACCAAAACTAAAAAAAAAGAGACATATTTCTTTAGTCTGCTGAACTACAAAAGACTATTTTGTTAAAACACATTCTGCTCACATCCAGAGCTTTGTTTTTTAGTGTTAGGAGTGTTTCTTCCATTATCGCACTAATAGAAAGTTTCTTGAGTCAGTGTTTAACATTATTCGTCGGTTACTCGTCCAGGTTTGCATTGTCCTCCATGGACATGGAGCAGAGGGACTATGACTCCAGGACGGCCCTGCATGTGGCTGCTGCTGAAGGTAAAACACTGAGGAGTTGTTGATAAGTTATTCTGATCAATGTGTTTGTGGAGCTGACGCGTGTGTGTGTGTGTGTGTGTGTGTGTGTGTGTTTCAGGACATGGTGAGGTGGTTCGCTTCCTGCTGGAGGCCTGTAAAGTCAACTCAGTTCCCAAAGACAGGTAACAATGACTTTTTTTATTACTTCTTTTTTATAACATAGTATACTATGACTTTTTCATGATCTTTTTAATGACATACTGTACTATGACTTTTTTAAATATTTGTATGACATACTATACTATGACATTTTTTATATTTTTAATACATGCTATACTATGACACTTTTTATATTTTTATGACATACTATACTATGACTTTTTTATATTTGATGACATACTATACTTCTATGACTTTTTAATATTTTATGACATACTATACTATGACTTTTTTTATGATATTTTTTATGTCATACTATACTATGACTTTTTTTATGATATTTTTTATGACATACTATGCTATGACTTTTTCATGGGAAAACTGAATTATTTTATTTATAGACTAAAATATTTAATTTAAACAATCAAAAAAGCAACTTGACAAATTTATTTATTAATAAAAGTCTAATAATTTAGTTGCAAAAGGTGGCTTCAAGCAGAATTCAGAGGGATTTTTCAAAGTTATGTTGAACACAATATATTCCGGTCAAATTAAGTGTTTATATGAATAGTTTAATGTTGTAGCAGCAGACCTCCAAAGTGGCTCTTATCCGCCTCTGTGTTTGCTGCAGGTGGGGGAACACACCGATGGATGAAGCGGTCCACTTTGGCCACCACGACGTGGTGACCATCCTCCGTGATTACCACACCCAGCACAGCCCTCAGGAAAGCACCGACGACAAAAAGAACGCAGAGAAGAACCTGGACGGTATGCTCTGATGGGAAACACCTGAAGAAAAGAAGCTGGATGGTTGACAGTTCTGTAAGATCAATCAACCTGGACGGTGTGAGAAAACGTCTTAAATTCTATTAAATAACCACACATAGAAAACAGTTAAGAACATTAAAACAACCCAGACAATAAACCGTATGGTAGAAAAATTCCTTTAGAAACAACTTAGATGAAACGTAACAGTCCCCTTACACACAGGACCACAGTGTAAACACTCCTCATCATGCTATTAGATGTTGTTGGTTTTTGTAATATATTAATTTATGTACTTTGAGTGGGGAAAATATTATTTAATTTCTCCTTCTGTTTTTTGTCATCAGCTTCGTAGCTTTATAGGAAGTAACCAGCTGCCACGTTGAATGCTGGGTAAATTCGGCTGCGGCTGGTACGTCAACGGACTCCGTTATTTACTTTTAAATTGTCGTTTTATTCTGAAAGCAGGAAATAGCAGGCGTTTCGTACCCTGGTTCAAAACCTTTGACACTTCATCATCACAATGTGGTGGAATGTATCTTCCCCAAAACACTTTGGTGTGTGTGATATTTATTTATCTATTTAAGATAAAGTGTACATTCATGTAGTGTGTGTGTATTCCTGAGACGAGGATAAATTAGTGTAAATACATGTAATATGTGTATAGTTGTGTTTCTGTAGTCGAACAGCTGGATTCAGCTTTGATCACAAGGTCACTGGTTCACTGAAACTCTGGAAACTGTCAGTATTTAAATTTTAAATATATGAATATTTAAATCTAAACTGGTAAATATTTATCATTTAAAGGTGAATATGAGTTAAAAGCTTTTTATTTTGCCATTTAATGGCTGTTTTTGTTTTTACCCCCCCAAAACTGTATTTTTATTTTTCACCGTGACATTGTATTATTTGATATTTATTTTTTGTAACATAAGGAAATAATGTAAGCAAGTCAGCCAAAGTTCAGGTTGTCTGTTGAAAGAGTTTCTAAATATCCTATATGACACTGCCAGCGCTGACAGCAGCTTGAATTACTGTAAACATCCAACAATAGAAGAAGTTTGTTTTGTACTTTTACGTTTGCATTCAACAATAGAAAAATACCTATAATCAGCCGACACACACACACACACAACTATTATATATTCTACTGGACATCACAGCGTTTCCTAAATAATTCCTAAATTCCTCCACAAAGCTCAACCTCTAATTTAACCCTTAATTTAGACTTTAAAGCTCTCTGATTGGTGGTTTCTTACAGCAATGCTCTCTGGGACTTGTCTCCTAAATGTATGGCCACTTTAAAGAAAAACGTATTTGTACTGAGGATTTAACTCTGAGAGTTTTATTTTCATTCAAAGAGTTGAAAATGTCCTGACAGACAGTCACCTGATGTTAAAATCAATAAACACATTAAACTGAACCCCGAAAAAATTTAATATTTTTCTGTGTTGAGTGCACCGGTTCCTTTCATTTCGTGCTGTGATCCAGTGGTGTTTAAATTTATTTTCATTGCTATCACTCTAAATATGTTTTTCAAAACAAGGCTTTTAATGCAGAAAATGTGTAGACTCTGTAATGTATCACATGAATTATGATGGTTTTTATGTAAACACGTGTTCCTGCAGAGGACTCAGGAAGGTCCAGGCTGTTTCCACAACAGATCTGAAACACTAAAAACAAAACTGAAGGAGCTTTATATTGCAGACGGATTGTTGTTATTTTTTTTATTTGTAATGTGCAGAAGAATCTGAACGTGAACGGTTGTGCAGATGTTTAGTTTTTCCAGAGGTTTTGTGTGTTTGTAGCATGTTGGAAATGGATGTTGTTTCTGTACAAAAATCTGGCAATCAACATGTCTGTGAAATTTACAATCCACACTTCAAATTTAGTAAATTTGTATTCCTCAGGTTGGGATCAGTTCATTCAGTTTGATTGAAATTGTTATTTAAAAGTCTTTAAGTTAAAATGGATTAAAAGAAGCACAAAATTGTACCTAAAAAAAATGCAATATTTGAAAACAATTAGCAATACATGTGTAATGATTGTAAAATTAAATTAGCAATATGGATTTGAGCTGATCCCGACCTGCAGCTCCACTCAGCTGTCGTAGATACGAAGCGATCTGACTGAAGTATTCTGAATGTAATGTGTTTGGTGTCGTTCTGTTTCTTCTTCATGTATATTTATGCTGCTGAGTGTCGCAGGCAGTTCGGATATTTATTCACAGATCAAACATTTAATAAAAGTTATAAAAATCAAATGGATTTATTTTCTGGTGTGTCTTCTCACTATATAAATATATATATAAAAAAAGCACCAACAAAATAAATAAAATGTCTATATACAAGTTAAGTGTTGTAAACAATACAGTGCAAAGAAATACATATTGAATGGGTGGATATGTACAGTATGTAGAATTTATATAGATTACAGTGATGATATGTACATTTTAAAAATATTATCTCATTCAGTCTTGTGAAGGGCTCATTGCATGGGTGGAATATGGTCTCAAAAAAGTACAAAATGCAAGTCTCCCTCAAAGATAATCCAAGGCACACTGTAGTATTTGAACAAAATTAAAATACCTTTATTATACATGGCAATAATTGTTTAAAATGACCAACGCGTTGCGACCAACATAGGTCTTCATCAGGGTCACTGTGAGCATTCAGCAGTAGCTTGCACACCTATATTGTGTTATACCAGGGGTCTGCAACCTGCGGCTCTTTAGCCCCGCTCCGGTGGCCCCCTGTGGATTGTTTTTTTTTTAATTAGTGGAAATGAATAACTTGTTTTGTTTACATTTTCAATTTATTTATCATTGTTGTAGGTCTATGGTACGACGGAGTATTAGGGCCACATTGAGGAAAAAAAAAAAATCTGAGATTTCGAGAATAAAGTCATAATATTATGAGAATAAAGTCATAGGTTTACGATAATTTTTTTTTAGTATTATGAAAATAAAGTCATAATATAAAGTAGTAATTTTACGTGTTTTTTAATTTTTTTATCGTAAAGTTATGACTTTATTCTCGTAATATTAAGACTTTTTTCTCCTAAAGTTATGACTTTATTCTCGTAATATTATGACTTTTTTTCTCATAATATTATGATTTTATTCTCGTAATATTACAACTTTTTTTCTTGTAAAGTTATGACTTTATTCTCGCAATATTACGACTTTTTTCTCGTAAATTTATGACTTTATTTTCGTAAACTTCTGACTTTTTTTCTCCTAAAGTTAAAACTTTATTCTCGTAATATTACGACTTTTTTCTCTTAAAGTTATGATTTTATTCTCGTAATATTACGACTTTTTTTCCTCATAATATTATGACTTAATTCTGTAAATCTCAGATGTTTTTTCCCTCAATGTGGCCCTAATACTCCGTATTACATTGTCTCTTTGGCCCTCACTGCATTAGACTTATATACTATATACTTAGACTATAAACTGTGTTACCTTCATCACAATGATCAAATGTTTTGCAACTCCAGACAGAATTTTTTATTATTATTTCTGCCTTAAATGTCTCTTTTGATAGTAAAGGTTGCTGACCCCTGCTTTATACTAATCAGTAGAGTGGGAGGGTGGTTCTCCATCAGTGAGCAAGCATATTCTTGGAAAAACCAGGAAATGACATCATCATCGACAGGGAGGTAACTAAGTACATTACTCAAGTATAAATTCGAGGTGCTTACTTCAAGATTCCTAGTTTATATCTCTACTCCACTAGGCTACATCTCAAAGTGTACTTTTTACTCCACTACATTTGTCTGACAGCTTTAGTTAGAAAGTTATCAACATCTGAAAATAATGAAATATACATGTTTGTTGTATATGTTTTTTGTAATCTTTTCATGTGTATTTCTCTCATTTTTATTAAAATTTCTGTCAGATGACGCAGCTTAACTGTAGGAAAGGGAATATTTCGTGCCCTGCCTGAATGCAGCATCCTCCCAACGTCTGCTCCCGCCCAGAGGAAATTCAAACCGCCGCTTTGGCCCCGCCTCCTTGAGAAGGTATAAATAGCAGCAGCTCTAGCCCGCTCGTCACTACTGCCTTCAACTACCGATTCTTTAACGTCGGAGAGAAGGAAGAAAAAAACAACAAAAAATGGTGAGTAGCTATAAAATGTCTCACCAAAATCCGTGTGATTACGTTAAATGGACGTACAGTTGATTGTTCTCGGTTAATATATGTCGTGTTTGTGTAAACTGTAACCGTATGTGACGAGGATGGAGGCCGAACTGAAGCTAATCAATTAAAATGACGACATTTAGCCGTTGGACTGAAACGTTCGACCGTTTGAATTACTAAATACTTCATTTAGATAGTTAGAGCAGAAAAACGGTGTTTCTATTTGATCTATTGTCGTGTAACGTTAACAGACTGAAGGCTGTGCTCCATACCGGCTTTTTTTATGCTAATGGCGCCATCAGATAACGCCCTGTCCGTGAACGCAACACAAAGACATCTGTCTTTGTAGCAGTGAGGCTGGAGGCTCCTGTCACTGAACGCAACACAAAGATAACTGTCTTTGTAGCAGTGAGGCTGGAGGCTCCTGTCCGTGAACGCAACACAAAGATAACTGTCCGTGAACGCAACACAGACATCTGTCTTTGTAGCAGTGAGGCTGGAGGCTCCTGTCACTGAACGCAACACAAAGATAACTGTCCGTGAATGCAACACAAAGATCAGAAAACGCCCTGTCCGTGAACGCAACACAAAGACATCTGTCTTTGTAGCAGTGAGGCTGGAGGCTCCTGTCACTGAACGCAACACAAAGATAACTGTCTTTGTAGCAGTGAGGCTGGAGGCTCCTGTCCGTGAACGCAACACAAAGATAACTGTCCGTGAACGCAACACAAAGACATTGTCTTTGTAGCAGTGAGGCTGGAGGCTCCTGTCACTGAACGCAACACAAAGATAACTGTCCGTGAACGCAACACAGACATCTGTCTTTGTAGCAGTGAGGCTGGAGGCTCCTGTCACTGAACGCAACACAAAGACATCTGTCTTTGTAGCAGTGAGGCTGGAGGCTCCTGTCACTGAACGCAACACAAAGATAACTGTCCGTGAATGCAACACAAAGATCAGATAACGCCCTGTCCGTGAACGCAACACAAAGACACGTGTCTTTGTAGCAGTGAGGCTGGAGGCTTCTGTCACTGAACGCAACACAAAGATAACTGTCCGTGAATGCAACACAAAGATCAGAAAACGCCCTGTCCGTGAACGCAACACAAAGATAACTGTCTTTGTAGCAGTGTGGCTGGAAGCTCATGTCCCTGAACGCAACACAAAGATAACTGTCCGTGAATGCAACACAAAGATCAGATAACGCCCTGTCCGTGAACGCAACACAAAGACACGTGTCTTTGTAGCAGTGAGGCTGGAGGCTTCTGTCACTGAACGCAACACAAAGATAACTGTCCGTGAATGCAACACAAAGATCAGAAAACGCCCTGTCCGTGAACGCAACACAAAGATAACTGTCTTTGTAGCAGTGTGGCTGGAAGCTCATGTCCCTGAACGCAACACAAAGATAACTGTCCGTGAACGTAACACAAAGATCAGAAAACGCCCTGTCCGTGAACGCAACACAAAGATAACTGTCTTTGTAGCAGTGAGGAGGAGCTGGAGGATGGAGAGCCTCTTCCTGCCTGGTGGGATATGAGGATGGAGGGATTGTCTTTGTGCTCTCCTTCCTTCTGGGTGGGGTTTTTTTTTGCTGCTGCTGCTCAGTCTCAGTTTGGGAGGGGCAGGAAAGCAGAATTAACCCTCCACGGGTCTGCAGTAACCGGCAATGTGACTCTGCAGACATGGTTGAGGCCTAAAACCCAGACATAAAATAATTGGGTTGGCACTGGATTTATAGGACAATATTGAGATTTAGCAGCCTAGATTTGGCTCTCCAGTATATCGGCCTTTTTTTTTGTTGCCCCCCTTCTCTTTTATAGGCTCATAGATAAATCAAACCTTTTTTTAAATATGGAACCATACACTTATCTGCATAAATATTCATGTGTTGATTAATTTCTTCATCAATAGTGTTTACAAAAATGGCATCTGGAGTTGACTAAAAAGGGAACTGCAACAGTTAGAACAGATATTCCTTTATTGGTCCCTAAGTGGGGAAATTTGCAGTGTACAGCAGGAAAGGGGATAGTGCAAAAAACAATAAGCATCAGCTAACACAGTAAAAAAGAGCTAAACAAAGTGTAACAAAATATGAACCATTCAAATAGGAAGTATAAAAATAGGAGCAGTGTATACAGTATTGACAATAAACAGACTAAGTGGAAAATTAAATTGCACAGTGAGAATGAATGAATGAATGAATGAAATTCCACCTGAAAACATCAGGTTATTGTCACTTTTTTGATTTGTAAGTGGTCTACTGAGCAGTGCTGGTTGTGGTTCCTGTTATATAAATCCAACATGCCAGTTTACCTCTTTTTATGACTAACTGATGGCTGATTTCTTGTCTCTTTTCTCTGCAGCGTGAGTGTATTTCTATGCATGTCGGCCAGGCCGGAACCCAGATGGGCAATGCGTGCTGGGAGCTCTACTGCCTGGAGCACGGCATCCAGCCGGACGGTCAGATGCCCAGCGACAAGACCATCGGAGGAGGAGACGACTCCTTCAACACCTTCTTCAGTGAGACTGGAGCTGGCAAACATGTTCCCAGAGCTGTCTTTGTGGACTTGGAGCCAACAGTAATAGGTAAGATTATCAAAGAGGGAACTACTGCATTCATTAGATGTTTAATACTTATTCAAACTGGTGCATATTACAGGCAGTTTCTTACATATTGTGACTTTATGTACTGAAACCATGCCAAAAGTTGTTGGCACTTGGCGTGAAACGGAGCATCACTGTAAGCCAGTATTCTCTTTGCTCCTCAGATGAAGTCCGTACAGGAACCTACCGCCAGCTCTTCCACCCAGAGCAGCTGATCACCGGCAAGGAGGACGCAGCCAACAACTACGCCCGCGGTCACTACACAGTCGGCAAGGAGATCATTGACCTGGTTCTGGACAGGACTCGCAAACTGGTGAGTTTTAATTCTCAAAACATGTTGCAAGTGTATCATTTTTAATTGAACAACGTTATTGATCCATGATGGCATTTTAAACACTTACTCTTGATTTTCAGGCTGACCAGTGCACAGGACTCCAAGGTTTCCTGATCTTCCACTCCTTCGGAGGAGGAACCGGCTCTGGCTTCACCTCTCTGCTGATGGAGCGTCTCTCCGTCGACTACGGCAAAAAGTCCAAACTGGAGTTTGCGGTTTACCCAGCCCCCCAGGTGTCCACAGCTGTAGTGGAGCCTTACAACTCCATCCTGACCACCCACACCACCCTGGAGCACTCTGACTGCGCTTTCATGGTAGACAACGAGGCCATCTATGACATCTGCCGCAGGAACCTGGACATCGAGCGTCCCTCCTACACCAACCTCAACAGGCTGATTGGACAGATCGTCTCCTCCATCACCGCCTCCCTGCGCTTCGACGGAGCCTTGAACGTGGACCTGACGGAGTTCCAGACCAACCTGGTGCCCTACCCTCGTATCCACTTCCCTCTGGCCACCTACGCCCCAGTTATCTCAGCAGAGAAGGCCTATCACGAGCAGTTAACGGTGGCTGACATCACCAACGCCTGCTTCGAGCCAGCCAATCAGATGGTGAAATGCGACCCTCGTCACGGCAAGTACATGGCCTGCTGCCTCCTGTACCGTGGCGACGTGGTGCCCAAAGATGTCAACTCTGCCATCGCCACCATCAAAACCAAGCGCACCATCCAGTTTGTGGACTGGTGTCCCACAGGCTTCAAGGTGGGCATCAACTACCAGCCTCCCACTGTGGTTCCTGGAGGAGACCTGGCCAAGGTGCAGAGGGCCGTGTGCATGCTGAGCAACACCACCGCCATCGCTGAGGCCTGGGCTCGCCTCGACCACAAGTTTGACCTGATGTACGCCAAGAGGGCCTTCGTCCACTGGTACGTCGGAGAGGGGATGGAGGAGGGAGAGTTCTCAGAGGCCAGAGAGGACATGGCGGCCCTGGAGAAGGATTACGAAGAGGTCGGCACTGACAGCGTCGGGGAGGAGGATGAAGAAGGCGAGGAGTACTAGATCACTGGATCATCTGTAGCTTTCTGTGGTTCCATTTCAGTCCACCAGTCCAGCTACATGAGTGTCCTGCCTCGTTTATTTTAAGTTCTTGCAAATTGAAGTTCGTTCTTGCAAATTGAAGTTCTTGCAAATATAAGTTTGTTCTTGCAAATTGAAGTTCTTGCAAATATAAGTTTGTTCTTGCAAATTGAAGTTCGTTCTTGCAAATTGAAGTTCTTGCAAATATAAGTCCTTGCAAATAAAGAAACCAACATGAACCTAATCTAACTTTTGTCCTCTGTTTTGAGCTGATTTTCATTATGAATGTTTGACTTTTTTAAATCATATTTTTGGTCTAAAATTGTTACCTTTGTTTCCCAGAGTCACAGGTCAAATCTTAAAATCTCAATTTGAGCTTGAACCAGAATTATTTTTGAAACTTTTGATGTCGACTGATTAAATTCTTCTGTCTTTGATATATTAAATGTTGACCAGCACAACTGTGGTGTTTTAAGATATATTAGTTTTGTCTGACCAATAATGCAAAACATAATATATTCAGTTTACTATAAGGTCAAGAGAACCAGTAAATATTCCAATTAAGAGGTTGGAAGAAGTGACATTTTTATACTAGCTTTATATAAAATCTTAACTGGACAGCTGTAACATTTTTGTCTAAAGTAACTCAGGCTTTGTCATGTAGACTGCAATTCAAAATGGACTCCTGGTTCTTTGTGTCTGCAGCGTGTGGATTACATGTACTGCAGTGTGAGCAGTCGGTAAATCCAGCACAATGAAACCACTGATGCTGAGAGACGCTCACATGACCTCACTAACTGCTCCGGAAGCAGATTACACTTCCATTATGTATGGGGGGTTAATTGATAAAAATCTTAATCTCTGCTGAGTGATAATTTTTTTTAGTGTGAGCTAATGTCTAATTCTGGAGCAGCAGCAGGTCAGATATTGTGATGTTTTTTCGGAGTAAACCCACTACTGAAAAGGGACAAAAGTTCATGGGTTTTCTGTGGGGATGTTTGAAAAGAAGCTCCAATAAGTTTTTTCTTACTTTTTGGCACAAATCAAAGACTCATCGGACAGCCATTTTTTGTCTCATTTTCTTTTTTCTCATAAAATTATGACTTTATTCTTGTAAATTACGACTATATCCTCATTAAATTATTACTTTATTCTTGTAATATTACGATATTTTTTATCTTAGAGTTATGACTTTATTCCCGTAATATTAACACTTTTTTTCTCCTAAAGTTATGACTTTATTCTCGTAATATTAACACTTTTTTTCTCGTAAAGTTATGACTTTATTCTCGTTATATTAAGACTTTTTTCTCCTAAAGTTATGACTTTATTCTCGTAATATTATGATATTTTTTATCTTAAAGTTATGACTTTATTCTCGTAATATTAACACTTTTTCTCCTAAAGTTATGACTTTATTCTCGTAATATTACGACTTTTTTTCTTCTAAAGTTATGACTTTATTCTCGTAATATTACGACTTTTTTATCGTAAAGTTATGACTTTATTCTTGTAATATTAACACTTTCTTTCTCGTAAAGTTATGACTTTATTCTCGTAATATTAACACTTTTTTTCTCGTAAAGTTATGACTTTATTCTCGTAATATTATGATATTTTTTATCTTAAAGTTATGACTTTATTCTCGTAATATTATGATATTTTTTATCTTAAAGTTATGACTTTATTCTCGTTATATTAAGACTTTTTTCTCCTAAAGTTATGACTTTATTCTCGTAATATTATGATATTTTTTATCTTAAAGTTATGACTTTATTCTCGTAATATTAACACTTTTTTTCTCCTAAAGTTATGACTTTATTCTCGTAATATTACGACTTTTTTTCTTCTAAAGTTATGACTTTATTCTCGTAATATTACGACTTTTTTATCGTAAAGTTATGACTTTATTCTTGTAATACTATGACTTTTTTTCTTCTAAAGTTATGACTTTATTCTCGTAACATTACGACTTTTTTCTCGTAATATTATGACTTTATTCTGTAAATCTCAGATGTTTTTTCCCTGAATGTGGCCCTAATACTCCGTAGTACATTGTCTCTTTGGCCCTCACTGCATTAGACTTATATACTTAGACTATAAACTGTGTTACCTTCATCACAATGCTCAAATGTTTTGCAGCTCCAGACAGATTTGTTTTAATTATTTTTGCCTAAAATGGCTCTTTTGATAGTAAAGGTTGCTGACCCCTGCTTTAGAGGTATGTATATCTGTACAGATAATTTATAAGTGTCACAGTACTCCAGAGTACTAGTGGCATTAATAATTAATATTCTGACTGATGTTGAGAATACACATTTTTTGTAATTTAATAGTAATATTGGGGGAGTTTAAGTTACGGTAAGTGATATGTTAAGAGTAAGGGACTTAATTTTAAAAAATAAAAATGTAACAATAGGATCGTTTGTTCCTAGTTGGTGTTGTTCTGGGGAACTGTTAGAGTGTGACACAGACCACAGTGATGCTACCTAGAGCTGAGTTAATGTGAGGACTTTCTGATTGAATAAAGTCACAGGTAAGTAAGTAAATACTGTTGGTAGACTTTTACACGATGTTTGTTGTCAACAGATGGTTTAATGTATTATGTAATATATTTCTTAGGTTATTAAGTTGCATATATTTGTAAATTGGTGTCAAGACATCAGAAAAATATGGTTTAATGTGTTGTTATTTTCTTCATCTCCTTATATTTTTATATCTGGTATGTTTTTTGTACTTTGTACTTTGCACTATTAACTTTTTTACTGCCTTTTTACTAACATGATTTGCACTATGGAACTGTGATGCTGGAAACTCGAATTTCCCTCTGGATCAATAAAGTTACTATCTATCTGTTTCTTAGGTTATTAAGTTACATATATTTGTAAATTGGTGTCAAGTCATCAGAAAAAGATGTTTTTTAAATAATATTTTTATTGAATTTTACATATAGTCATATATACATATATACACATACAGACAGACTAACAATATTAATAATTAAATTATACAATGAAATGTTTAGTCAGAATTTCAAAGAAAGAGAGACATGACATTTCATGTATTTCACATATCTAACAAAGAAAACAAATAAAATAAAAGGTAAGACAAAATAAGTAAATACCTCAAAGAAGAAGAACAAAAAAAGGAAAAGATGGTTTAATGTATTATGTAATATATTTTTTAGGTTATTAAGTTACATATATTTGTAAATTGGTGCCAACATATCAGAAAAAGGTGGTTTAATGTATTATGTGATATATTTTTTAGGTTATTAAGTTACATATATTTATAAATTGGTGCCAACATATCAGAAAAAGGTGGTTTAATGTATTATTTAAAATATTTCAAAGGTTATTAAGTTACATATATTTGTGAGTTGGTGTCAACCAACAGCCCTAATGATGCAGCCCTAATATCAGTATTAAAAATTAAATCATGCATTTAATTTCTTGCTGCAGTATGGTTTGTCGAAAAAGAATGATAAAAAGTCATAGTATAGTATGTCGAAAAAAGTCATCGTGTAATTTGAAGTAAAAATCATAAAAAGGCAAAGTATAGTATGTTGAAAAAAGTCATAGTATGGTATGTCTAAAAACAATTATAAAAAGTCATAGTATAGTATGTTGAAAAAGTCATAAAAAGTCATAGTATAGTATGTCGAAATTTTTTTATAATAAGTCATAGTATAGTATGTCGAAAAAATAAAAAAAAATTTCGGTTCAACCCTTATGAAGTGCAGTGAGTTTTAAAGTCCAACATCCTAAATGAAGAAGTCAAATACGCCAAGAAACACATCACTTGCGTTATGACAGATAGCTCAGTGTGATAGAAGATGATTTGTAATACTGAAAGTTGTGGGTTCAATCCTTATGTGGTGCAGTGGTGAGTTTTAAGGGCCAACATCCAAAATGAATAAGACCAAAAAAAACATGAGTGTTGGGTCAGATTTTTATATCTTTCTTGACATATTCACGAGTAAAGTATAAGCTCCGACAAGTAGTTCCTTGTTAAATGAAATAGCTCAGTGAGTTAAAACGCTGGGTGGGAAGTCTGAGTTACCTGAGGTGATGTGTTCGAGACCCAGGTTGGCAGGTAGTTGATATGTTATTGTTATCTGGTTCAATGAGTTATGACGTCACTGTTGTACATGTAGAGTCAAATATAACTTCCGATAAATTGTATGTCAGATGGTACAGCTCAGTGAATTAAAATGCTGGTTGGGAATTGTGAACTACCTGAGGTGATGTGTTCAAGACCCAGGATTGGCAGGGAGTTGAAATGTTATTGTTATCCAGCTCAATGAGTTATGATGTCACAGTTGTACACGTAGAGTCAAATATAACCTCTGATAAATTGGATGTCAGATTGAATAGCTCAATGAGCTAGAACACTGGTTGGGAATTGGAAGCTCAGGTGTTCAAATCCCACACATTTACAGGTGGACTCATAAAGAATATTAACAAGGTTTTCATTTTTAAAACACTTAATACACTTTTTCATTTTGTCACTTAAAACACTTAATACACTTTTCTTGTTAAACTAACTTGAGGCTAGCTCCGCTTCGCTCCGCTAGCCTCAGCTACCTTCTACTGGTCATCCGGTTCCACTTGTTCGGTTCTTCTGCTCGTCCGACTCATGTCACTTACCCAGCTTGTTTGTGCTGGGGGAGGGAGGGGTGGCTACCCCACCTGGTTAGGTGAACCTAACATATGGATAGACTGCCGTGAGCATAAGTCAATGTCTGGGATTCGAACACATGAGCTCCTGCTACCCAAGCAGTGTTCTAACTCCCTGAGCTAAGCTGCCTGACATCAAATGTATTGGAAGTTATATTTGACTCTACATTTACCACTGTGACGTCTGAACACACTACACCGGATAACAAGAAGGTTTTATCCAGTTTACATTACTGTTGTTTCCTGGCTTATTTGACCTCTTGATGACTTTTTATGAGGTGTAGAGTATAATTTTCTCTTCGTCATTGTGGAAGTTAGATCTCAAAACTCACCACGTAAGAATCAAACCCATAACCTCCAGTCTTCTAACCCAGCTTCTATCACTCTGAGCTATCGGTCTTAACGCAAGTGATGTGTTTCTCGGTGTATTTGATTTCTTCATTTAGGATGTTGGACCTTAAAAGTCACTGCACTTCATAAGGGTTGAACCCACAACCTCCTGTATAATATGTCGAAAAAAAAGTCATAGTTTAGTATATCGAAAAAAAGTCATAGTTTAGTATATCGAAAAAAAGTCATAGTTTAGTATATCGAAAAAAAGTCTTCAAGAGGAAGATGGATGGTCACAAGCCATCAAAGAAAGCCGAGCTGCTTGAATTTTTGCGCCAGGAGTGGCATAAAGTCACCCAACAGCAATGTGAAAGACTGGTGGAGAGCATGCCAAGACGCATGAAAGCTGTGATTGTAAATCAAGGTTATTCCACCAAATATTGATTTCTGAACTCTTCCTGAGTTAAAACATTAGTATTGTGTTGTTTAAAAATTAATATGAACTTGTTTTCTTTGCATTATTCCAGATCTGAAAACACTGCATCTTTTTTGTTATTTTGACCAGTTGTCATTTTCTGCAAATAAATGCTCTAAATGACAATATTTTTACCTGAAATTTGGGAGAAATGTTGTCAGTAGTTTATAGAATATAACAAAAAATGTAATTTTACTCAAACACATTCCAATAAATTGTAAAACCAGAGAAACTGATAATTTTGAAGTGGTCTCTTAATTTTTTCCAGAGCTGTATAAACTCTATAAATATAAACTCCCATGATCCCACACTACTCAACAACACCAAATTCAGTCTTTTGTTATGGGTTTTATTGAGAGGCCCCTAGTGGCAGAAAATTGCATATTGTGTGTTAAAAAAAAAATTCCCCCATTTCCAGCTAATAAAAATGAGCTTACTTGTTGTAAATGCATGAGAGAACAGTTTGCACATATTCTAATCTTAAATATATGTTTCTCTCAGTTGCACAGATGTGAATCCTGCAGCAGCACAGTGCACAGCAAAGACGGCTTCCTGTCACAAATGTTTGCAGCCTGTCATCAAATCCCTGGTGAGACTGTGAAAGATTCATCAGACATCTGGTGTGAAGAACATTTTCTGATTTAAGCCCTGCAGAATAAATGAAAAATAAACTTTTTTTGTGTGAAACTAAGGTGCCTTTACTGTTCTGGTAAACTTAAAGCATACCTCTACAATAATAATAAATAAGTGCCACACAAAATGACTCACCCAGGCAGGTTTAATAATGAAATATCAGTCTCAGCTACATGGACATTCAAAATCCCCAATTATACTAACACACATCCGGTCATAGAACAGTTCATCTGCATTAGCTCCCATCATTTGTGAAACCCAAAGCTAATGATAGAAAATAAATAAAAATCTCCATTTAAGTGCTACAGGAATGCAAATCACGATTTTAGCTCACAGTTTCTGCTAGAAAAATGATATAGGCATGCAGAATCACATTCTTCAATTTCACTGTTTTACTGGGATTACTATGGAGTTTAAAGTTCACATTTAATAAAAAGAAATATATATGTACACAATTAAAGTGACAGATCATGTCTAAGCTCTATATAAGCCCCATTCGGACTGGATTTATTTCTCTAGGGGAGATTACTTTGATGATGAAAACTTAAAAACAAGCAAGTTCAAGATCTAAGGACGTTTATTCTCGATGGACAGACCATATCTGATATGTTTATTTTGTCCAGATGGCAGGGTTCCTACACATTTTCCAGACATTTTGGTCGATTTTCGTGACTTGGTGCAGAGGATGCTGTGACATGACAACGGGGCTTTTGCCTTTGCATATGGCTTTCAATTGCCACCTCCCCCATGATTTTACACAAAGTTTGTATCTATCTTTCTTTTCCTACTTGGAATCCTTAGCCAGCCAGGCTTTATATTTGGGATTGTCCAGCCAGCCCCTCGGACAACTTGCATTTCTCCATTGTGGCCGTCCAGTCCACACTGCTACGCGAAAAGTTGGACAATATTTGACTTGTCCAACATCTTCCACTTTGGGGGGCAGAGCTGTTTTGCCTGTGACATACAGGCGTAGAGAGGCAGCTCTGTGCAGGGGTGGACTGGGACTGAAATTCAGCCCAGGACTTTGAGACAGCGTAGGAACCCTGAAATGGGGCTTTAGGGGATTGGTTACTGTACCTGTATCCTGATCCCATTATCTGAGAGTTTCAAAGTCCCCTAAGAGCGTTTTATATGAAAGAAAGAAGAAAGTACAGTATGAGGACGTGGATGAAGTGAAGAAACTCCCTCAGTTTTGGTCCGAAAATTCTGCACTCATCTGGGAAGAAAAGATGAGAAGGACAACAGCTTATTTGATTGTTTAATAAATTTAAGTCCATTTTTATTTTCTGAAAGAGGAATAAAAAGGTACGGAGACACAAAGTGAAGCAACTTGTGCTGAGAACTGTAGCTTAAAAGCAGTGTTAAAGGGACTGTTGGTAAGAATCAGAAGTTACAAACAGTCCCTTTAAGTGTAGAGCAACAGATTAAAACTGCATCTACCTGAACGTCAAACTCTCCAAATCCAGAAATCAGATTGTTGGTCTGAAAGCAGAGCAAGATGACAAACAGACAGCAAGATTTACAGCTGGACATACAGAGAGACATAAACTCAGCTTAAATCTATTTAAAAAAAGAAGATCCAATCAGATCACAGGAGAAATTAAGAAGGAGAAAGAAAACTTCAGATTTCATTTTACAGCATTATAAGTGCAGGGTACTCTTTGTGTGTGTTTTAATTTACTTACTGTGATAACTGTGTTGTGTGATAACGCAAAATGTTTGTCGTAGGGTAGCCCTTACGTTAAGATCTTACATTAAAGGTTGAGTCAGCAGTGCAAAGCAGCAATGTGTTAACTAATAGGACAAAGCAGTGCTCACCACAGCATCAATGTCTCTGGGACTCACATACTGCGATAAAACCTTATAGTCGTCAGGAGACATCGGCATCATGTTGTCGTGCAGTCTCGACGGATGTCTGGACAGAAAGCATCGATATTGTCTCTGTTCAAGCCGTTACTAATAAAATATAAAATCATATTAATTATCATAAATACTGCTTACACTTCTGAGACGGATATGAGCTCCGTCTTCATGTAGCCACTCTTCTCTGGACCATTCTCCACGTCCATGGGCTCTGGAGCTGGAAGTCAGTTGAACACAGATTAAAATGTTACAAATTGAATGGAGTTTGGTATAAAAATGTGTATATTGTTACTGGGTAGATTAAGTGTAAGTGGTGAATATTTGATGGTGTTTAATTATACAATATACAAAATATAAGAGTTCTGCAAATTATTCTTATTATTGTTTTTTTTAATTGAATTGCATTAAAAGAAGGTTTGATTAATGTTATTTACCTCAACTAGTAATTTCAGCTGTCAAATACATGTGAAGTGAAAAGTACAGTATATTATATATATAAGTACAGTAATTGTACTTTACACCACTGGAGTTTGCTGACTTACTCTCTGAGGGTTTGGGGTAGTACTTCCCGAAGGCCTTATCTTTTAGGATGTTGGGGTAGAGGAAGCGGAGCGGGTTCTCCGGGATGTTCTCGGCGGCCATCACCTTGTAGGTGCGGATGATGTCGGGCAGAGAGACGGCGGACAGCTCCTTCTTTGTGTACGGCTCCACGGAGTGGAAGAGCGCCTTGTCTGGGTTCATTAAGAGAGACGTTTAATCAGTATTGTTGATGTGAAATTTGATTTGATGCTTTCCCTTTTCAGACATAACAGGAAACCATTTAAAAATGCCCCGATCTTTGCCGAATATATTTGTGTTTTGGATTGTTGGTCTGACATAACAAGACGCTTGAAGACACACCCTGGGTTGTGGGAAGTTATATTATATATAATTATAATTAGTTAGGAATTTTCACTATTTTCTGACATTTTATAATTTATTGATTAACTTATAGTATTAAGAACTGCAATAGAACTACACAAAAGGTCATATTTATAAATAAGCTTCAAGGCCAAAAGACACTTATTTTTATGATTTTGCTTTTAATTACTTTTTATCATTTTTAACACCATTGTTTTTATGTATTGTACTGTTTTATTGGTCTTATTTATTGATACATTTTGCCCCTGATGACCTCTGTCTTTAACACCTGTGTTATTGTTTCTATTCATTTTATTTTGTTTTTTGCTGTACAGCACTTTGATGTTTGAAATGTGCTGTATAAAATAATAAATAATTTATAAATAATACATTTATTATTATTATTTTAAAAAGTGAAGATTTTAAAATCTCCTATTGTTGTACATTTCTTGCAAACTTTCAAGTAACTTGTTTGAGTGAAATGGTATGACCAGCAAATGTATTTAGAAGCCGTTAATTCACTTTTTCAGTCTGATTTTGAATGTAAAAATCACACAATAGTCAACATAAAGGATTTGACACTGTGCTATAAATTGCCCAAAAATCTTTGTGATGTAATATCAGTAGTATAGTAATAGTTAGTAGCTAACTAACCAGGACTAGTGACTTCCTTTAGGGACTGAAAGTTAAAGACAACAAACAGGTGGGTAGCCTTTTCGTGTTGTTTTTTGACTAATTTCTGCGCAGACAAAAAAGAGTGAACGAATTTGTAAAACTATAAATGAATCGCTGAAATTTGGAGGTGTTTTTATGTGGCTGAGGAGAGACTTTGTGCTCACCGTGGACGTCGTGTTCGATCCAGGTGAAGGTGATCGCTCCCTCCCTGCTGCTCTCGCTGAACCTGAGCAGGAAGGTACCAGGACACTTGTCACTCAGCAGATGCTTCTCCCTCTCCTTACTGATGAAGCCCAAGATGGAGCTGCAAACAGAATGACAACAGGGCTGGAATGTAACTCAGTACATTGAGTACTCAAGTACTGTACACATTTGAGGTACTTGTACATTACGTGAGTCTTTTCTTTTCATGCTTTGTACTCCACTGCATTTATCTCAATAGCACCCACCCGTCGTTCCAGAGGGAAAGCAGGTGTCTTTTAATCAGATCCAGGATTCCTTCGATCCACAACCAGAACGGAAAAGCTTTCTCGTTGGCACTCTGCTGCTGGGCAAAAGAAAAGGTGTTTATTTTAGCAAAGTCACGGTGAAGTGTAAAAAACAACAACAATGAGAACAATAAAATAGTAACCTGACAGAATAAAACCATGTGAAAGAAGAAAAGAATGTTTTTAATGTTAATGATTATTTTCATAATGTTATTGTCAGCAAATAGTGAATTGATTATTTCAGTCAGAAATCGTTCTTTGTAGTTTTTAAAAAGACTGTGACTCACCTTGCAGAACTTGACCCAGGGGATTTGTCCCTCTGGGTTCCTCTGGGCTTTGGCTCCTGCAGAGAAACATTTGAAGTTTTACATTCACGCTTAATTCCTCTGTGCCAAAGGCCTCCACTGAGCCCTAACGGTGTAAAACATCTGCAGGTATCAGAGGCGTTCATCTTTAAAAAGGTGTGCTTCCTACCAAGCAGCTTGTCAGCCAGCATGTTGAGCTGCTCCTGGTTCAAGCCTCGCTTGGTGGCGGAGGAGAACTGCCAGCTGAGGATCTCGGACAGCTGAGACCACTTCGCCAGCGGAGGGGTGAGGAAGAACTTCAGATTCTGAGGATGACGAGAGAAAAGAAGAAACTTAAATAACAACATGTCAAACATACCTGAACTTTTGAAGCGAACACCAATATTTATATATATATTAGCTCGTCATGAAGGAGGCTAAATAACGCTCCAAATGTACGCTACATTTTGGCGAGGAAGAACTGGCATGGCCATTTTCAAAGGGGTCCCTTGACCTCTGACCTCCAGATCAGTGAATGTAAATGGGTCCTATGGGTACCCACGAGTCTCCCCTTTACAGACATGCCCACTTTATGATAATCACATGCAGTTTGGGGCAAGTCATAGTCAAGTCAGCACACTGACACACTGACAGCTGTTGTTGCCTGTTGGGCTGCAGTTTGCCATGTTATGATTTCAGCATATTCTTTATGTTAAATGTATATAAAACCTGTGAGGGTTTCTGGACAATATCTGTCATTGTTTTGTGTTGTTAATTGATTTCCAATAATAAATATGCATAAGATTTGCATAAAGCACTATATTTGCCCACTCCCATGTTGATAAGAGTATTAAATACTTGACAAATCTCCCTTTAAGGTACATTTTGAACAGATAAAAAAATTGCTTTTAAATATTTTAATCGATTGACAGCCCTAATTATATCCCATACTATATTATACTTCTAGATTAATACAGACAAATACTAAGTATCATTGCTTAATCATGTTTTATATTAGTCTGGTGTACGCTGTTTACAGCTGACTTTGCTGTTACTAATCACACCACTGTCAATTCAACTTGCAATTTTGACTTTAATTGCTCTCTTATTTTTGTTTTCGATACTTCTAATCTGTTAATCTGCGACTGCAACACCTGAATCACTTGTGTATCTGCGATAAGACAATATTTGCCAATAGTCGAGAAGGACCCTGACCATCTATTGGATGAGCTTTAAATCAATGCATACCTTATCTTTTGTGTGTGTGTGTGTGTGTGTGTGTGCTCACCTTGGGCTCTGTGGTCAGCATGTTGTACCAGAGGATGGAGGCCCAGCCGCTGGGCAGCTGACAGACGTTAGAGATGACCACAACCGGCAGAGACATGGCCTACAACAACAACACACAACAGGATAAAATCATGAACAAACCCACATAGAAATCCAGAGTGAATAACAACTCCTGTCGTCTGATCTCACCTCCAGTTTGATGTTGAGTCCCGACTGGTTGAGCTGCAGCTCGGACTCAAAGCTGAGCGAGTGAAGCTCCTCTGTGACGATCAGAGGACCCTGAACAAACACACACACATTCAGCTCGCACAAAACTATAACACACACGATGAAACAACACAAAACCTCCACAACTCTCTGAAGGAAACAAATAAGACTCCTGCAGTAGCCATAAATAAGGAATAATGCAACCACTCCGCATTTTCTACACATGAGCAAAACCTGTGTGTTGTTTAACATGCTGTCATGTTTCTGATGTTTTATGTCTCTATAACGTTTTATTCTGAAAGGGTGTGGTCAGTGGGAGACTTGTGCAATAATCATAAAAAACCCTAGAGTTGTGTACACTCTGTACTGATGCTTCTTTTAGGCCTAAATTGGCTAAAAATTAGAAATACATAACATTTGAAACCCCTTTTGAAAACTAAATATTTAACAAATAATTAATAAGAGACCAGAAATGATCTATAATATTACATTTTTCTTCACACTTCATGTTAGAGTACATTTAACAAAGATATATGTGGATGATTTTATTTGTTTAATATATTTGACCTTTAACCAGGGGTGGTAAGTAACTAAGTACATTTCAACAAGTAAAGTACTTCAAAATTTTACCTTGTTACAGTACTTTATACTGCAATTCAGAGATATTTTACTTTTTATGAATACCTTTAAGCCGTTTGCTCGGTTGCCATGTTTGCAATAATTTAGTTTTATCCCCTTATCATGTAATATTCTTGTTATTTTGGATTAAAACCAGAACAAGTATTTCTCTCAACAGTATCACTGAGGCTCTTACCTCGTTCGTTCGGTTGCCGGCGACTTTCTGCTCTTTCAGTTGCTGCGTGAAGAACAAGAAGAAGTTAGAGAAACTTGCTTTACATAAAAGTTTCTATCATCTGTTTATTTTTAGGTTTAACCCGCCTGCACCTCCCCTCATCAAAGCACAAACAACTTTTACTCTTTATACAATTTAGCTTTAAAATTCTACACTTCCTGCTTTGAAACAAAACAGCAAAAGTCGATTAAAAATAAACAGAAGTCTTACCAGATGTCTGAACTCTGCTGCCAGGCTGCCGTTCGACTCCTCCATGTTCATGACTTTGGTGTTTGTTCCCAAAATATTGAACTTCCGAAACCTGAAAATAGACACAACATCAATAAGTCAATTTATTAGGAGTCGTTAACAGTAATTTATTCAACATTTATTTACATTCAAATAAGAGGAGGAGGAGGAGGAGGAGGAGGAATATGGGAGCGAGGAGGAAGGAAGAATATGAGGAAGAGGAAGAGAAGATGGAGAGGAGGAGAGAGGAGTTGGAAAGGGAGGAGGAGCAGGAGGAAGAAGATGGAGAGGAGGAAGAGGGAGGAAGAAGAGGAGTTGGAAAGGGAGGAGGAGAAGAAGGAAGTAGGACCAGGATGAGGAGGAAGAACATGATGAAAAGGAGGAATATAAGGGAGGAGGAGGAGGAGGAGGAGGATGGAAAAATATGAGGAGCAGGATGAGGAGCAATTCAAATATTTTCTAGAGCCCAACGAAAGCTTTTCCCCCCCTGAAACTGTCCTAACTTGTCTTTAGTTATTATTAATAATAATAATAATAATAATAATAATAATAATAATAATAATAATAATAATAGCTTTATAAGCTCTATACAATAAAAATACATAAAATATATACTGAAATGTGTGTAAATGGATTTGAGACGTACCCTTTCTTCTCCGTCACATCTCTGAGGAACAGAAGAAGATTTATTATTAAACAACATGTTCAACCACACACAGGTTAACGTGAACTCTTGAACGCAGCTTACTTATCAAACAGGGCCTTGACTTTGAGCTGGTAGTTGAACTCCTGCAGCTTCACCAGGAACCTGAAACAAAAACAAGACGTTCAACTGAAACAGGACGTTGATAGAAGATGGAGAGGAGGAGAGAGGAGGAAGACGAGCAGGGGGAGAAAGAAGAGGACAGGCTTGAAAACAAAAACATCACAAATACTTATTTTTTTAAGAAATAGGATGACAAAACCTACAGCCTTGTTTCTTCCTTTTGCAACAATATTTGATTTTGTGGGAAGAGGAAGGTGAGGGGGAGGAGGAGAAAGGAAGATGTCATCCTTTTTAAATAGGATGACAAGACCTACAGCCTTGTTTCTTTGAGGGAGGAGGAAGATGATTGGGAGGAGGAAGAGGAGAGAAAATGGAGAGGAGGAGAGATTAGGAAGTGGGAAGAGGAAGAGGGGCAGCATGAGGAGGAGAAGAGAGATTGGACAGGAAGAAGGAGGAGGAGGAGGAGAAAAGATGGAGAGGAAGAGGGACGAGAATGAGGAGCAGCATGAGGAGGAGAAAGAGGATGAGGAGAAAAGATGGAGAGGAAGAGAGAGGAGAAAGAGGAAGAGAAGGAGCATAAGGAGAAAAACGATGAGGAGAGAAAATAGAGAGGAAGAGGTAGGAGAAAGAAGAGGAGGAGGAGCATGATGAGGAGAAAGACAATGAGGAGTAAAGATGGAGAAGAAGAAGAGGGAGAAGAAAGAAGAGCAGCATGAGGAGAAGACGGAAGAAAAGAGAGCAGATCAGGAGGAGGAGGAGAAAGAGGAAGAGGAGAGAAGACGGAGATGATGAGGAGCAGCATGAGGAGGACAAAAAGGATGAGGAGAGAAGATGGAGAGGAAGAGGGAGAAGAAAGAAGAGGAGGAGAGAGGGGGAATAGGAGGAGGATTTGCTTTGTTTTTGTCCTTTCATCCAGAAACACAGGTGTAATTAATAATATTAATAATTAATAATCCATCATTCAGAAGTCAGACATGAAGCTCAGTTTTTCTTACCGGAGTTTCACTGTGAACTGGACGCCTGTTTTCAGCACCAGCGGCCTCTGTGGGTGGGTGGGCATGCAGGGCTGCCTCTCTACAACCAGAGAACTGCACACACACACACACACACACACACACACACACACACACACACACACACACACACACACACATTATATTTTAAGTTTGAGCCGTACAACAGGATGAGATTAAATTCCTAATTAATCATTAATAAGGTGATCAATAACGTGTGTGTGTAAGAGGTTCCTTACTTGGAGAGGAGGTTCTTGAGGAGGTCTAGAGCCCGGGCCTCCAGGTAAGCTTTCTTCTGTGTGATGGGGTCGCTGTCGTACGTGAACTTCTGCTCCAACTCCTGCAGCTTCTTCAGGTGCTGACGGACCTGCTGGAGACTCTCCGCTACTGCTGTGAACCTGCAGGACGAGGAGGAGGAGGAGGGGGAGAAGGGAAGGGAGGAGGGAGGAGGAGAAAGGAGGAGGAAGAGGAGGAGGAGGAGGAGGAGAAAAGGAGGGAGGGATAAAGAGAAGAGGATGTTTAATACAGTCATTGAAGGAAAGATTCTGTTGTTGTTGTTTGTGTGTTTTTCGGAGGATGTGTGTTGACAGGAAGTCTCACCAGTTCTGCAGCTGGTCCACGCAGGCGTTGGGCGGACCGCCGATACAGGCGATCTGCTGCCGCTGCTTCCACTCCGGCAGCTCCTCAGAGATCAGGTCTGACAGCAACGCCTGAGTAACATTCAGGAGGTCCGTCAGCTGGATCACCACGTCCTGAGAAACACGGCAGACAAAAGTCATCAGGATGCCTGAAACCAAAACCACCTCTATCTACATCTACAGTATATCTAGATCTACATCTACATTTAGATCTTTATATCTATATCTACAGTATATCTAGATCTACATCTACATCGGTTTCTATAAAAGAAGCCAAAACTTCCCTTAAAACATGTGTTTTCCATAATTCTCGCCAATCTTTTCAAGCGTCTTCACAAAGTCAATGCGTCTCCGTTTGCTCACCTGTCGTTTGGCTTTCAGCTCGAAGCACATCCTCCCGACCGTCATCTTCTCCTTCTCCAGCTCCTTTGGTGTCATGCCGTTCGGTTCATTCTCTGCACAAACGTAAATAAATCCAGAGTTTAGCTTCACAAACTAGCCTCGTCTGCATCATTTCTTACTGGAGAAAACAACACAGAATATAATATGTACAGCGTCCCCCGTGCACACAATTTCTCTTTCCAACTTGTGGCGTCTTGTAGACCTAATAACACCTTCAACACCAACCTCTGTTCTTCAGTGTGTTGACTTTGAAGTCGTACTCGTCCTGCAGATCTTCCAGGTTCTTAATGTTCTGATCCGCCACCTGAACAACATTTGAGAATAAACTCAATGACATTTCAACAGTAGAAGAAAAAGAACAGTCTTTACACTTTAACTCTGTGTATATGGTGTCATATCACTTATTAATCCATGTTGTTTTACCTGGACTCGGTCTTTTATCTCCTTCACTTTGTTGTCCAGCTTCTGTTTCTCCACCACCATGGCCGACACCGTCCCCTCACCCTCCTGCTGCAGACATGAGGGAAACTTTATAGTAAGAGAATTGCTCCGTTTATAACCAAAGTTAATATTTATTTATTATTGGAAACTTTATTCTTTATATCTGCTGACCTGTTGTGTGCTTATAATTTATTAGAATTAATTATAAGTGCACCAATTGAACAGATTTATCTAGATTTAGTGCCAAATTACAAAACCATTCCTGCAACATTTAGGGAATTATTGGGGATTTAAGCACCTGTAAAATAACTAAGACTTGTTTCTATTTTATTGTCATATTCTACTGAAATGGCCTGTGTTGAACAATAAAATATTATAAATGTAATTAGCGTTTTCAGTCCAAAATGGCGACAGCGGCTATTGTCAAAATAACACCAGAGTTTTGTCTCTTTGCTTATATACTCTTTGACGTTAGCACTCATTTGGTGGTTGCCTAGCAACATATAAAATAAAAAGACGGAGAAAAATGCAATAAAAAACAAAATAAACGCTCCGTCTGATCTGGCAACAAAAAGGCAGTGCGGTGCGCCTCGCGTTTTCCACTGATCTGGGCCTTACCTCGGCGCTCTTCGCACTGGCCAGGATCTTCTGCTCCTCCTTCAGGTTTCTGGAGATGATCATGGCCATGTGGACCGGATCTTCCTGGAACCGATCCTGCAGAGAGACACTCAAGAGTTTAAATTACAGCTTACACACCACACAAAGGTTAAAATCTCTGCTCCGGCTGGGTTCGGACCTGCAGGTTCCTCTTGATCTTGCGGATGTTGTGCTGCAGCAGGAAGTTGTTCTCCAGGGCGAAGCGGCTGTGTTGGTCGTCCAGCTGAGCCAGGAGGTCGTGGAACCGAACGGTGGCCAGGGAGTCCTGAATCGCCACCGTGTCCCTGAGGAGGCCGAGAACACACCACTACTACTACAGATGCAACCAATGACTATTTCTAAATAATTATTTATCCAATTAATTGTTTAGTTTATAAGATAAGTCCAAAAGAGGAGGTTTGGCATTGAATTAATATAATCTTCTTTAATTAAACTGCAACTTCTACTATGAATAGCAATAATGATCTTCCTGGATAACTTAGAGTTAATCAGTGAAAACCCATTCTCAAAGAGGTCACTAAGTAATTGAATGATTATTTTTTGTGTTTTTGACACGCGTTCATAAGTCTTTTAATTTCCTTTTTGTATTTACTTACATAAATACTAATTAATTACAGATCCCTACGTTAAGAAATGCAACATTTAAAAAGTCCAAAGCTGAAACAATTAATTGATTGATATTTTGAAAATAATTTATTCGCCTTTCGTCATTTTTCGAATAAAAAAAAAGAATGTTCTCAGATTATTGATTCGTCTTCTGATTTAAATTAAATATATTTTGGCTTGGAGCTGCTGGTCTGACAAAACAAGACATGTAAAGACATGTAATAAGCGCTTTATTTACCATTTTCTGATTATTTTATAGATAATCAATTAATTGAAAAAAAGTGTAAGGCAGATTTATAAATAATAAAACATATTCATTAATCGCTTTGACAACTTTTAAATTAAGTTTTGATCTGTTTTTGTAATAGGGCTGCAACTAATGCTTATTTTCATTACTGATTAATCTGCTTAATTAATTGATGATTGGTTAATAAAATGTGCTCAGAGCACAAAGTGACCACTTCAAATGTCTTGTCTATGTGGAACAATATTAATACCAAATTGGTGTGTCTTTTTGTAAAGAAAGTAAACCTTATTTAAACATTACAAAAAGATATAAAAAGATCTTATAAAGAGCCATCACTGAGTGTTTGTGCTCTCACCAGTCGATGCTCTCGATCCACCTGCTCAGGTACTGTCTGATGTCCATCGGGAAGGAGTCATCATACAGCTGGTCCACCTGTTCCAGGTATTTGCAGTCCAGCATCTGGAGCTGGCACCACTGCGCCATCTTCTGTTGAACAAGAGCAGCTTCATGAGGATTCAGGGTTCCAACTTTTAGGTTTGTTCAACTAGAATCCGACCATGATCAGATATTTTTTTTCAACCATAAATACAAAACATAAATTATTATTTTTTTTATAAGGATCTCTTGAATATGTACAGTTGAAGAATAAACCTTGTCAAAGCATAAAAACTCATCAAAAATAATACTTTTATTGTTTATAACTGAGTACTATTTCTTATTCAGATTATGAGCAGTAATCTGTTGCTTCTGTTACACATTTTGTATTTTTGTTTATGCTGCAGTCATCTTAAAACCTTCGGAATATATGAATAATGCAATCAGTGTGGTCAGAGGTCAAAGGTCAGGGAGCTCTGGAGCTTGAAAGAAATCAATGTTTTGCACAAGGGCACTTCAGCAGAGTGAAAGGCTTGAATCCAGCTCCTCTCTTCACTCACTACACCAATCCAGCTGCTTGTTTACAGAACAAGAAACTGGGAAATTAGAAAATGCTGACTCCATAATTATTATAGGATGTGTGTCTTCTCCTTTTGGTTAACAGGAAAGTGCAATATCTGAGAGTTTAGAGTGCAAAAAAAGGAAGACAAATGAGTAATATCCTGGAGGAAAAAGAACATGGATTTGACTCATTCTTGCATTTGAAAAAGATGAATATATTACAACTGCTTCATTAAACATGAAATTGATGGTTATTGCTGCATCAAATTTTATTTTATATTATTCAAATCACATTATTATAATTTGTTTTATATATATATATATATATAAGTTGGCAAAGGTGAGTGTAGGAGGAGAAGTCCATAAGTTTCGATTTCCCCACTGTGTCAGACTATCCCACAGTGGAAATCTCACCTGAACCAAATTCCATCCAGAAATGTGACTTTTTAAGGATTTCTTCTGTATTGCTATAAATACCAGCGTCACAGCAAAAAACATAACACTTAATCTAAATTGTTATATTTTCACTGGTGAATTCGGCATACGTGTGATTCACCTGGTGTTACCTTGAAATTAGCTAAACACCTGAGACAGGTCGCTAAATTACTTCCTAACTAACATGAGTGGTGGGCGGTGACAGATTCAGTAAACACCTTTAAAAAGTTAAATTCTGATATAAATAATTAAAACTATCAGACTAAAACTATCAGACTATCAGTATCCCAGGGTGGAGATCTCACCTGAACCCTCCTTAGGGCTGATTCTAGCGAACCAGACTCCGTCCAGAAATGTGACTTTTTAAGGATTTCTTCTGTATTGCAATAAATATTAACGTTACAACAAAAAATGCAACACTTAATCTAAATTGTTATAGTTCACTAGTGAATTCGGCATACGTTTGATTCACCTGGTGAAACAAGAAATTAGCTAAACAGACGTTTTTAACGTTAAAGACTATCAAGTTCAACTAGCTGCTAAATTTAGTAGTTCAGCTTGTTTGAAGAGTTTTCTCTCATTAAGAACAGATAGCTGATTTGAGATACATTATGTAACTTCATGAAGCATTAATTGATCAAACTTACCTTGTATTTTGAGGAAAAGTGTCCAATATATTACCGAAAAAGTAAGTTTTTCCTAAATGGTGCAACCAGTTTGCAAGGCAGCTGCTGCTACTGTAGTGTACAGGAAACAGCCTCAGCCAATCATCGCTCACGCTTTGCGACATGGGCCCACCCCTTTTCTTTTGACAGCCAATCAGAACGATGCAAACCGGCTGTTCTGTCAGTTAGCTATCCTCCCCATAATAACAACTATACACAGTATGTTTTTTTTAGATTTAGTGATATGAGCACAATATCAAGAATAAACATGTGTAAACAATTTTTTTTATCATACACTCTATGTGTGTCAAACTATATGTAAAATATTATTTATATGATTAAAAGCAAAATAATGTAGTTTACCAGGGAGGAAAGCCACTAATCAGAAGAGCTTACAGTAACCACGTGTTTTCAGAGAAAGAGAAAGTAACTCCTACAACTCTGAAACTGAAACCTAACTTATGATGAAATAACCAGTTTGCATATTACTACATTGACCAAAATAAGATAAGAAAATTATTTTCAAAACACATGATTGGAAAAAAATGTTAGATAATAAAACATAATACATGTGTTTCAGATTTGGCCCCAATAACAATAATAATAATAATATGCTATATCACAAGTGGAAGAACCATAGTTATCAAGATTATAATTCTTACAGTCTTTACATTTTTAGATTATAATTTACAATCTTTAATGCACATTTTTAGATTATAATTTACAGTCTTTGATGCAAATTTTTAGACTATAATTTACAGTCTTTAATGTACATTTTTAGATAATTTACAGTCTTTAATGCACATTTTTAGATTATAATTTACAGTCTTTGATGCACATTTTTAGACTATAATTTAAAGTCTTTAATGCACATTTTTGCACATTTTTAGATTATAATTTAGTCTTTAATGCACATTTTTAGATAATAATTTACGGTCTTTAATGCACGTTTTTACATATTTTTAGACTATAATTTACAGTCTTTAATGTACATTTTCAGATAATTTACAGTCTTTAATGCACATTTTTAGATTATAATTTATAGTCTTTGATGCACATTTTTAGACTATAATTTAAAGTCTTTAATGTACATTTTTAGATTATAATTTACAGTCTTTAATGCACATTTTTAGACTATAATTTACAATCTTTAATGCACATTTTTAGATTATAATTTACAGTCTTTAATGCACATTTTTGCACATTTTTAGACTATAATTTAGATTCTTTCATGTACATTTTTAGATAATAATTTACAGTCTTTAATAAACGTTTTTACACATTTTTAGACTTTAATTTACAGTCTTTAATGTAAATTTTTTATATAATTTACAGTCTTTAATGCACATTTTTGCACATTTTTGGATTATAATTTACAGTCTTTGATGCACATTTTAGACTATAATTTACAGTCTTTGATGCACATTTTAGATTATAATTTACAGTCTTTAATGCACATTTTTAGATTATAATTTACAGTCTTTGATGCACATTTTAGACTATAATTTACAGTCTTTAATGCACATTTTAGACTATAATTTACAGTCTTTGATGCACATTTTAGATTATAATTTAGTCTTTAATGTACATTTTTAGATTATAATTTAAAGTCTTTAATGTACATTTTTATATAATAATTTACAGTCTTTAATGCACGTTTTTACACATTTTTAGACTATAATTTACAGTCTTTAATGTACATCTTTAGGTAATAATTTACAGTCTTTAATGTACATTTTTAGATTATAATTTAAAGTCTTTAATATACATTTTTATATAATATTTTACAGTCTTTAATGCACGTTTTTACACATTTTTAGACTATAATTTAAAGTCTTTAATGCACATTTTTAGACTATAATTTAAAGTCTTTAATGCACATTTTTAGACTATAATTTAAAGTCTTTAATGCACATTTTTAGATTATAATTTAAAGTCTTTAATGCACATTTTTAGATTATAATTTACAGTTATAATAATATGTATATAATAGTATAATAATATAATTTAATTTAATTTAGTGTAATAACATAATTTACATACTGTACATAATCCTTATCAGGTTATCAGGAAAACATTCATTTTGGGGGAAATATTCAGAAAAGTGTGTATTAACGTCCTCTTGTGGCCACGGTTGGTAACTGCAACTACATCAGTGTCAAGTTAGAGTTATTGCATACAAGCTATGATACTTTCGGTCATTATTCAAAATAAAAGTCTTCTAAAATACATTAGTGGCCTACGGTGGCCCTGAGGGCTCATAGCAACAACGCGAACGACGTGTTTAAGCTAGCCGAGCCAGCCAACTTCTAACATTAGCTCTGATTATTTTCTTGTTGTAATATAAGTAATATTTGAAAGTAGTCGGCAAACAAGCTAAATCAGAAAAATTTGTAAATAACATCATTCGGAAAATGTGTTTTAACGCCCTCTTGTGGCGACGGTTGTAATCTGCAACTGCATTGATACAACGTCCGGTCATCATTCAAAATAAAAGTCTTTCTTTCCGTAATATAAGTGACATTTAAATGGAAAGTAGTTGGTAAACTAGCTAAAGCCTCAGCAACATGATATCCAAGTAACATCATATTCAGTCTGCCTTCATGCTAATGATAATTATATGTAATTATTTATAATAATAATAGTAATAAAATAAATAAATAATAATAATTAGTATAATAATAATAATAATAACAATACTACTAATAATACTTATTATTAATAATTAATTATTATTCATTCATTATTATTATTATTAAATAAAATGTATAATAATACTAATAATAATTATTAGTATTGCATCTCTTGCTCTTTTATTTTGAAGGATTCAACCGGAAGTACAGCTTCTATGTAATTCGTCTAACTTGATTAAACCGCAGTTATAGTTACTGACTGAATATGATGTTACTTGGATATCATGTTGCTGAGGTTTGTAGCTAGTTTACCGACTACTTTCCATTTAAATGTTACTTATATTACGGAAAGAAAGACTTTTATTTTGAATGATGACCGGAAGTGATATCAATGCAGTTAAAGTTACCAACCGTCGCCACAAGAGGGCGTTAAAACACATTTTCCGAATTATGTTATTTCTATATTTGTAGCTAGTTTGCCGAATACTTTCAAATATTACTTATATTACAACAAGAAAATAATCAGAGTTAATGTTAGAAGGTGGCTGGCTCGGCTAACTTAAACACGTCGTTCGCGTTGCTGCTATGAGCCCTCAGGGCCACCGTAGGCCACTGACGTCATTTATAAGACTTTTATTTTGAATGAAAACCGGAAGTAGCATACCCTGTATGCAATAACTCTAACTTGACACTGATGTAGTTGCAGTTACCAACCGTGGCCACAAGAGGGCGTTAATACACACTTTTCTGAATATTTCCCCCAAAATGAATGTTTTCCTGATAACCTGATAAGGATTATGTACAGTATGTAAATTATATTATTATACAAAATTAAATTAAATTATATTATTATACTATTATATATATATTATTATAACTGTAAATTATAGTCTAAAAATGTACATTAAAGACTGTAAATTATAGTCTAAAAATGTGTAAAGACGTGCATTAAAGACTGTAAATTATTATCTAAAGATGCACATTAAAGACTTTAAATTATAGTCTAAAATGTGCATCAAAGACTGTAAATTTTAATCTAAAAATGTACATTACAGACTGTAAATCATAGTCTAAAAATGTGTAAAAACATGGATTAAAAACTGCAAATTATCTAAAAACGTGCATTAAAGAGCTAGTAGCTAGTTTACTGACTACTTTCCATTTGAAATATTACTTATATTACAACAAGGAAATAATCAGAGCTAATGTTAGAAGGTAGCTGGCTCGGCTAATTTAAACCCGATTTTCGCGTTGTTGCAGTGAGCCCTCAGAGCCACCGTAGGCCACTAATGTATTTTATAAGACTTTTATTTTGAATAATGACCGGAAGTAGCATAGCCTGTATGCAAAAACTCTAACTTGACACTGATGTAGTTGCCGTTACCAACCGTGGCCACAAGAGGGCGTTAATACACACTTTTCTGAATATTTCCCCCAAAATGAATGTTTTCCTGATAACCTGATAAGGATTATGTACACTATGTAAATTATATTATTATACTAAATTAAATTAAATTATATGATTATACTATTATATATATATATATATATATGTAAATTATAGTCTAAAAATATGCAAAAATTTACATTAAAGACTGTAAATTGTTATCTAAAAATGTACATTAAAGACTGTATAAGACATTATTATTATTAAATTAGATGTATAATAATAATAATAATAATAATAATTATTATTATAATTATGATTATAATAATAATAATATGTAATTATTTATAATAATTATAATAATAATTATTAGTATTATAATAATAATAATCCTTATCATTAATAATTAATTATTATTAATTAATTATTATTATAAATCTTTTTCAGATTTTTTTCAATGCAAACTTTGTTTCTTCGTTTCCTGTAGTGGATTATTTTACCTTATCTAGGTTACCTTATCTTATCTTACCTTATGTATGTATGTAATGGTGATTAATGTTGTTTTTTTGATGAAAAGCGCTCTATAAATAAAATGTATAATAACAATAATAATTATTATTATAATAATTATACTAATAATAATAATAATATTTAATTATTTATAATAATTATAATAATTATCATTATTAGTATAATAATAATAATAATAATATGTAATTATTATTAATTAATTGTTATTAATTCATTATTATTATTCATTTTTTTCTGCTTTTTTTCCAATGCAAACTTTGTTTCTTCGTTTCCTGTAGTGGATTATTTTACCTTATCTAAAGAAAATCACTTTTTATAGAGATGAACATAATGACACAATAAAAATATGATTTCATACAAGCAACACTTCCTGTTACATCCTTCAAAATAAATCTTTATGAATTAAACAGCGAGCTGCTTTTAATGTGTAATTAAGGTTGTTTATTTTTATGAAAAGCGCTCTAAAAATAAAATGTATAATATACATATGATACATACAATACATATAATAATATGTAATTATAATAATAATAATTATTAGTAGTGTAATAATACTACTACTACTACAAACAATAAGAATAATTATTATTATTAATAATTAATTATTATTATTTATTTTTTTCTGCTTTTATTTTTCAATGCAAACTTTGTTTCTTTGTTTCCTGTAGTGGATTATTTTACCTTATCTAAAGAAAATCCCTTTTTATAGAGATGAACATAATGACACAATAAAAATATGATAAAACTGCTCAGTGACCTGACCCCTTTTTTTTGTTTTTGTTTTTGCAGGAAAGCAAACCAACGTGCACCAATTAACTTGGATGGACATTTTGTTCACTGCAGAATCACAGACGTGAAACTGTGTCACTCGTTGACGTTCTGTTCCAGCAGCAGTACAAAGAGTTTTGGGTCAGAAACCCCCGTGATGCACAACAACAGTCAGGACATCTGCACTGAGCTTCATATCAGCTCAAACCTCCCTCTGAGATCACAGTTCCTGCCCTCACATTGTAATTGGCTGATGGATCCCAAACTTTGCTGGCTGTTTATACACTATTTTACCACTCAGTGATTAGATCTGAAACAACCTCTAGATAAAAGCTGGTGCTGATTTTCTTGAGTTTTTTGCTCCAGCAAAGGAAGGTTGGAGTTAAAGTTTGAGTTCAGAGGTCTGGCTTTGGTGTGGAGCCGTGCAAATCAGAGTATTATTGCTTCCCACGGCATACAAATATTAGTTTTATCTATGATCCAGTATGTGCCGTCAGCTGCAGTCGGTCTAATGTCCACTAGATGCAGCTTCACTCTATTACACAGGAAAATGATTGTGTCCATACCAGGATAATTAAGATTTCCTGTACTTCCTTGTTCGTAGCTTTTATTTCAGTATCTTGTACCAACTTTACACCACCTAAAATCTTGTTTTTGCTGACCTCCAGTGTTTTAGCTTCACATCCTGCTGCAGTGTTGTAGAAGTTTACTCCAGGGTGTGTCAGTGGGTGTTGTTACAGGTGCAACAAATCACCTTTCAGCCACTTTCAGTCTCTTTTTCCTGCAAATGTGTAGTGCTTGCAAGCTATAAAACCGGAGAAGAGAAATTGCAAAATGCCAGAAAAGAAGAAGAAGAAGGAAAACATTATTAAAAATCAGCTTTGAAAATCTTCTGACAACCTTTAGGCCTGAAGAATAGAATTGTGAACTGTTTGATTACAGGTCTACAAATCGTACAGGTTAAGATTTGATTGGAGGTCTGCCTTGATTGACAGGTCTCTCATCCTATCACTTTCCCTTGTGCTGGTCGTCAACTCATTAAATACACTCATAAGGGGAGACGGGGCAGCCACCTCAGAGGAAGAACATTGCTGACAACTTTCTCGAGAACAGATCACAGCGAGGAGTTTGCAAACAAGCTTTGGGTCAGCTCAGAGTCAGTAGGTTCATGTTTTTCAAAATAAAGGCGCACGTGGAAGACGCCCTGCAGGGTTTGCTGTTGTCAAGGCTCAAATCAGGACACGTTTTCACAAGACAGGAGGACAGGAAGCAGTAGGAGTCAGTCTATATATCTTTTTTGAATATGCATTATGCAATTTTGCCAACTTCATATCTAATTCATTAATGAATTATACTCATGCTTTTTACCATTGCATCGTTCTCATTGCCAGGAGGATTAAAAAGTTCACCCACTGCAGTCATTGAAAACATCAGGTTTTGCACAACATAAACATGCCGATAACTGAACATGGTGATACTTCTGACAAAGTTACTTTATAGTGAAGAAAAAGTGACTCTATGTGTTTCTCTTCAAAACGTTCCACCATTGTTCTTGCTTGTTTACTGCAAACCTTACTTGTCATTCCGATATACTGCCACCACTTTTCACAGTCTAGAAGTTTAGATTAAGAACTTCTGA
Source organism: Sebastes fasciatus (assembly GCF_043250625.1). Classification (NCBI taxonomy): domain Eukaryota; kingdom Metazoa; phylum Chordata; class Actinopteri; order Perciformes; family Sebastidae; genus Sebastes; species Sebastes fasciatus. The sequence continues at coordinate 3,321,134 of NC_133818.1, forward strand.
GATCTCCGTTGTGCTTTTCTGATCTTTAGTTGTTCCTTCAGAATAACTTCTTTCTATAATGTTTAGTCTGATATCTAATTGTTGTAGTTGGATAAAAGCACAAAGTATGAAACTAAAAATAGGAGTCCTGTCCTTGAGAATACTCCTTGCATCTCTTTCATAGATGGGATAGATTTTTAACAAAATATTGATTTTTTTTTCTTCACTTTTGCTGAAAACAAAGCTTCTATATGTCCTGCAGACGCCGCGGCTTCCTCAGGAGCAGCCGCAGTGGTCGACCACCATGGATGGGATCTTTCCGTAGATGATCTGCTCCTTGCGGTTGAAGTAGAGCATGTTGATGGCTGACATCTTGGTGGGCGTGCAGCAGGGCCCCGCTGTGCCCCGCGGGTTGGCCTTGTTCACCAGGTGTGCATGTGGGTACTGCTGCAGGTGCATGAACTCGCACTCCCCCGAGCAGTAGTTGGCCCGGTAGCGTTTGGGCGCGATGATCCAGTCCCAGCCGAACTCCTCGAAGTCGACGGTGAGCGGGTAGCGGCAGCAGCGGGTCTCTGCAGACTCCTCGTCACAGTTGAGGCCCGAGTCACGGCGGGATCTCTTGGGGTTGTCGAGGATCTTCACTTCGATGAACGGTTGCTGGAAAGGAATTCAAAATACATGTAGGCAATGCAACAGACAAAGCACCTGCAACCAACATGTCGTAGTTCTGTCTGTAGCCGTGGTGCCATGCAAATACATGATCAGCACTATGCTTTCCACTCTACTTAGGTCAGCTTCACATTGGTTTTATTTTAAAAATATGAGAGCACCGCTATTCAAGATAACTTCATCCCAACGTTTAAAGAACCAAGATCCAAATCCGATCTTTAGTAAACTTCCAGAGTCCATGTGCTTTGAAGGTGTAAGTTAATATGTCTGTATCGTATCGTATCGTATCGTATCGTATCGTATCGTATCGTATCGTATCGTATCGTATCGTATGATTTGTGGTTCACTCACCAGTCCTTCCTCTCCGGGCTCTGCTGAGGTGACGGCCAGATCTCCTCCACTGGAGTCGTAGGCGTTGATCTCGAGCCCGTAGTTGGTCTCCGGTTGACGCAGCCAAGCCTGCAGCAGTGACTTGATGTCAATGCTCTGCCAGGAGCCGGCACCGGCGTCCGTGTCGATCTTCAGGGAGCGGACTCTGACTCGGGTGTTGTTTCCCTCCTTCCCGGGTTTGAGGCGGGAGATCTGCAGGAAGACGGTGGTGACGATGTCGGCCGGCCGCAGGTGAACCCACAGCTGAGCACGGAGGATGTTTTTGGGTTGGATCTTCGGACTGAGGCTGAACAGGCAACAGGAGGACAACTCGTCCTGGGTGATCGGATTAGCTGGAAGAAATCATTCAAATATGAAATCATCCTGTTTAATACAAACAATTTGAACATTTGGCTTTTGTGTAATCAACTGGTCTGTTTGTCCAACAGTTTGTCAAAACTACTGAACAGATTAGCATGAAATTTGCTGTATGTAACCCTATATATACAATATTTAGACCATTGACACAGTTTTAAACGTAAACATTCTAAATGTGTCCCAGTTCATTTCCTGTTGCAGTGCATGTAAATAACATCAGCTGACAGGAAGTACACATGGACCCAAACTGTTGCCTAGCAACGCAATTCTGTTGCAATTCCGTTGCAATTCCGTTGAAATGAGCTAAAACGGAGCGTTTCAGACAGAGGGTATATTCAGGCAGACAGTATGAGGAAAATAAAGTTTTTTTTTAAACATTAAAGCATGTAAACATGTTCTAGTAGAAACACAAAATACAAGTATGAACCTGGAAATGAGCAGGATATGGGACCTTTAACAAATATTAGTTTTAAAAAGAAATTTCTAAATTAAAAATAGTCAGTGATTAAGGTCCATATTTCTACTGTCTGTTACCACTGACTCAGTGTTTACTAGGGGTGGATGAAAATATTGCAATATTGTGTTTTGTGATACTGTATTAATTCTCAAAAACCCTGTATTGAATTCTAATTAATAGTTTACATGCAAAGATTAACTCACAAAATACTTTACTTTATTTACAAAGATATGCAGATCCTACTATTCTGATTGCATATACTTTTTTATGCTCAGATTTTATGCATATAGCAGTGTTATTTATACTATGATAGTTTTCCTAAAATTAGATTTTTTAAAAATCGCAATATATTGCCTTACTCACAGTATCGTAATATATCGCAATATATTGCCAGTATTATTGATAGTATGAGGAAAATAAAGTGTTTTTTTAAACATTAAAGCATGTAAACATGTTCTAGTAGAAACACAAAATACAAGTATGAACCTGGAAATGAGCAGGATATGGGACCTTTAATATAAATATTTGAAACAAACGAAAATATATAGAATATTTTTGTTTGGTAGCCATGGTGATGATGGTTCTCCATTAGAACAGTAGTATAGTATATATATAATATTTGGTATACGCTTGGTAGCCATGGTGATGATGGTCTCCGTGGTGGCCCGGTCCTCGTCCTCTACTCTCGGGTCGTACTGGTCCAGCAGCTGGGTCAGAGGAGGCGCTTTGGGCAGCAGCTGGCGGATCATGTCCCGGCTGATGTTGGGAGCCTGTTCCAGCCGCAGGATGCTGAGGATCTGGGTCTTGATGCTGTGGAGCCTCATCTGCTTGCTGTGCTCCCTGAAGTCACAGGCTGAACACTGCTCTCCTCCGTTCTCCACCAGCAGCTTGGAGGTCTGGTTCATCTCCATGGAGGAGAAGCTCTCAGAGAAGAAGAGGAGCAGGCTGAGGAAGAGGAAGAGGAGCATCCTGGAGAGAAGAAGAGGTCAGTGCAGAGTGACGCTGTCTGATATGAGTCTGTCCTCTCGAGCCTCACCACTTCATGATTGGCTGCTAGGAGCAACTTTTTTTGGATCAGAAGGGAGATTTAAAGAGGTAGCAGGATTTTATGATCAATATTGTTATTCATTAAATGAAGGCTGAGTAAAGAGGGCTGCTTTGTGTGATGGGTCTGGATTTCACCACAGATTTATTTTTAAAAATGTGACAGACGAAATCATTTAGAAATGTTATCAATTTTATTTCATAAATTATTTATTTGAATATTTCAAATATATATATATATAGAAAATGTTATCAATTGTTATCAATTGTATTTCATAATGACAGTTTTCAGCAATATATATATATATATATATATATATATGTTTGTGTGTTGTTCTTGCATAGATTTAATATTTTCTTATTATTATATTTTCTTTACTTTACTTAAAGCAAAAAATGACCACTTATAGTAACTTATAATCACATTATAAAGCATTATAACAGTGATAATAATGTATTATAAAAAAAGATTATAATGTATTACAACTATGGGAATTATAATACACTACGATCCTTGCAAAAAAAATTGAGTGACCAGCAATTATGAAGTATTATTGACCTTATAAGTCATTATAAAATGCCTTATAATTTGTTATGATTATTGTTATTACACACTAGGGATATTTATGAGTCCTAACTATACTTATACAATACTATAAGCAGATTATAACGCATTGTATGTATGTTTAAAAAAAAACTTTTCTCAATGTTTATGTTTAATGTGAAGTTCTTTGCAATCAGTCTGTAAAGAAAATAATAAAATCATAATTATTATAAGTTTCTGAACAAGTTCTTTTTGCCTCTGTATCTGATAATAAAATAATAATCTCTGACAGGTCAGGTGACTCACTCACACTTCAATCCACCTTGTTGCCTGGAGCGATGGAGGTGAAGCTACACCCTCCACACCTGTCACCCTACCTGACACTCCACCCAGAGGTGTTGGCTGCATCTCGGCAATGCATGCATTGTGAAGTCTGAGACAAACAGGACTCTTTGTACTACTATCGTTAGTTACTCTGCACATAAACAATAACATGATCCAGCTGCGGTTATGAAAACAGGAAAGTCATTTCCTGTCACACCAGTTGCATGAAATACAGAAAGACCATTTAAGTTTCCAGAATGTTTTATTTCATATAAGTGTAGACATACAGCGTTTCATCTCATTTAATTTTCATTGCACAATGGCATAAGGAGTTTGACGTATATGGTGGTCCGTGTGTCTGCTGCCTGGAAGACAAAACAAGATAGTTTTATAGTACAGTTCAGCACGAGAAATGAGCTTCAACAAGACAAAGAAATACACAAGAAGCTGTTCAGAGCACCAGTGGTTAAACTTTCCTTCAAATCTTATCTGACCTTTTTGGGGGGAAAGACAAACTTACTGACTGGATCAAAAATGAATAATAAACTAAAGCGAGCTTTAAAGACCCTGCAAAATTGGCTTCAAATCTTCTCACTTAGTATTTATCTGTTGTTTATTAAGGCGTGAATATTGAATGTAACAATCAAAGTTTATAAAACGTCTTTAAGCTTTGATCCGATTTGACAGTGAGATTCAAATGTTGCTAAATCAGAAATTTGTGTCATCAAATTTTTTTCCAACTGAGCCCCGCCCACTTCAAACTAGTGAGGAGAGCGCAGAGAAAACCCCACAAAAACAGACATCTCTGATAGAAAATAACCCAAACTGCTCCAACTCTGGCACAATTGATTGATTGGATGACAGAAAAGGTTTTCAGGGTCTTTAATTAACTTTGTATCTCACCTGTATTCAACAATGTCCATGTCCATGTCCATGTCCACCATGCCCACGCCCATGGCCGTGCCCGCCATGCCCGCCGCCATGCTTGCCATGCCCGCCGCCATGCTTGCCATGCTTGCCATGCCCGTGCCCGTGACGTTTTTTACGACGACCACCATGCCCGTCATCGCTGCTGCTGCCGCTCCCGCTGCCACTCCCACTCCCACTCTCACTCCCACCACTGTTGTCACAACGATGAGGGCTATTTCCACGTTCTCCATGGCCTTTGGGGCTGCGTCTGTGCCGATCCTGATCGCGGCCGGGGCTGTGTCTCCTCTGGTTGCCGTCGCGATCCTCGCCATGGTGGTCATCTTCAGGGCGGTCGCGGCCGGGGCTGTTTCTCCTCTGGTTGCCGTCGCGATCCTCGCCATGGTGGTCATCTCGAGGGCGGTCGCGGCCGGGGCTGTTTCTCCTCTGGTTGCCGTCGCGATCCTCGCCATGGTGGTCATCTCGAGGGCGGTCGCGGCCAGGGCTGTTTCTCCTCTGGTTGCCGTCGCGATCCTCGCCATGGTGGTCATCTTCAGGGCGGTCGCGGCCGGGGCTGTTTCTCCTCTGGTTGCCGTCGCGATCCTCGCCATGGTGGTCATCTCCAGGGCGGTCGCGGCCGGGGCTTTGTCTCCTCTGGTTGCCGTCGCGATCCTCGCCATGGTGGTCATCTCCAGGGCGGTCGCGGCCGGGGCTGTGTCTCCTCTGGTTGCGACCTTCTTTTTGGTAACCGTCTCCTCCATGGCGACCTCCTCGATCAGGGTCCATGTTGCGACCCCCATGACGGTCTCTATCAGGAAGATCATCTCCAGGGTGGTCTCCACCATGAAAATCATCTTCACGATGACCCCCATGAGACCCCTGGTCCCCTGGCGTGGGTTCTATGCAGAAGCCGGATGGGTGTGAGGCTGGTGGATCATCTATCAGAATCAAATAACGAGATTTGTTTCAAGAATAAAGCTACAATTTTGAGATAAATGGCACAAGACTCAACAAGAAACTTTTACTTGCGTCTCTACAACAAAGGAAGAGATGAACTGTGCATCTTACCGTCATTTCCGAACATTTTCTGCCGACGGTGTTGTCTTTGAGGCAGATGATTTCTTAATGCGACAGCACTAAATAAAAGAAAACAGGGAGGTTGACATGTTACAGTTAAACCAGTTTGACTGGAAAATGACGATAAGTTTAGTCAGGTGAAAACTTAATAAGTGCGTTCAATCCCTTTAAGTTTGGAAACAGCTTTTAAATCTCTGAAGAACCTTTTCAATCATACTAGAATTAAATGTCACTTTAGTTTTTAATGCAATCCTGGTTCGCTTATTTTCTCAGTGTGTTGTTTAAGTTATAAAATAAAAAACGTTGTTCCCGATTCTGACTTTGACAGGAAGTAGCTCTTTAATTTCTGTTGTGCTCTGCTGATCACTTCTAAGCAGCTGTTCAGTGTTAAACAAAAACCAAGTTAATTAATTCACATTATCAACAAGTGACAAAATATGCCTCTGCCTCGACTGGAAACACGCTAATCAATTTAACCGTGTTTTATTTCATTCAATCTCAAATTCTGCAAAACATTCTTTGACAAATTTTAGGTGAAAACCTCATTCCCCAAAACACAAGAAAAAACTGTGTACTTACATGAGATGAACCGCAGTCAACAACTATCCCGTCAGTGAGTGGAGAGACGATGCACTATGATTAATAAGCACTGTCTGTCACAGCTGCATTCTTGTCCCATCACGCCACCGTACGAGGCAGGTAAACAGATAGAGGCGTTGTCCTCTGACATTTGTTGGTTTGATCCTGAGCCAAACAAAATCCTGTCACCCACAGATGGATTTTGGGACAGTGGGCCCCTGGGAACAGAAAGGTAAAGGGCCCCCACCCCTCCTACATAAGAACAAGAGCTACAGATTCAAAGAGACATATTTTTTCGTTGTTTTGCATCCCTTTTTGGTCATCTTGCATCTTTTATTTTTGGTTTGGCATCTATTTTTGGTAATTTTGTGTCTCGTTTTGGTCGTTTTACGTCTTTTATTGGTCGCTTTGCATCTCTTTTTGGTTGTTTTGCATCTCTTTTTTGTTGTTTTGTGACTTTTTTGGTCGTTTTACATCTCTTTTTGTGTCTTTTATTGGTAATTTTGCATCTCTTTTTGGGCATTTTGCATCTATTTGTAGACATTTTGCATCTCGTTTTGGTTGTTTTGTATCTCTTTGCGTCTCTTGTTGGTCATATCGGATCTCTGTGGTCGTTTTGTGTCTCTTTGTGACTTCCCAACAAGAAATGTTAGCAGTAACTTCCTACAAAGGCTCTGTGCCCAGTAGGCCTGTTCAGTAATCCGCCCATGCTGTTACCTATTATTCTGTATTTAAAGACAACAATAGCTCATATTAATGAATGTATGTGTTGTCTTTGGAGGCAAACACTACTGAGATGATTTAGCTAGAATCCAGATGTATTTCCATTAACAGGCAGACATGATGATCAAGACTTAAATCTGGCAGTCCAACATTTCCTGAATTCTTGACCCTTGTCAGTGGTGGAAAGCAACCAAGTACATTTCGAGGAACTTGTACTTGTGTCTTTTAACTATAAGTATTCAGGGTACACTGCCAAGTAGGTATTATAAATGTAATTTCCAATGAGACCACAAGATAGCAGCATACAGCAACTTTAAAATCACATCAATGGCTTCAGAAAGGTGAAGCTTAATTAGTAACTATTAAAGACAAGGCATGTTGCACTGCAGAGTGCAGCTGTGAGTCATATACAAACATGAGAGGTTGAGTGAGAATTATAAAAACAATTATTTCCTTTACCGTTATCCATCTGGAAGTGAGTTTTCAGGTCATGTCGCCACCATCCCAACAGCCTGCAGGAGACAGAAGAAGAATGTCATAGCTTTCTTCTCAGTGCTAACATATCTGTATCAGTCTGTCTTAAAACAACAACAACTGAAGTTGAGATTTCAGCAGTCTGAGTTTGACAAATCAAGTGGGTATGGGACATTTGTATTATTTATATGTCAAATAAATTACCCCCTAATTTCTCTGAATCATGCAATCTTCTTTCTTCTTCAATCTTTAAACACATTTCCTCCAAATTATTTGGTGAAACTCCAACATTTTCTCAACAGATCTTTGGAAACATTTAGATAAAGTCAACAATGTCTGACCAAACAACACGAGTTTGTGAAGACTGAACCAGATCTCAGCGGTCATGAAATCTAACTGTTCTAAACCTCAACCAGGTCTTGTATCACATGTGCTGCATTGTCCCTTCATGCTTTATAGCTATGTATGTCCATATGTTGAGTGACCAGCAATTATGAAGTATTATTGACCTTATAAGTCATTATAAAATGCCTTATAATTTGTTATGATTATTGTTATTACACACTAGGGATATTTATGAGTCCTAACTATACTTATACAATACTATAAGCAGATTATAACGCATTGTATGTATGTTTAAAAAAAAACTTTTCTCAATGTTTATGTTTAATGTGAAGTTCTTTGCAATCAGTCTGTAAAGAAAATAATAAAATCATAATTATTATAAGTTTCTGAACAAGTTCTTTTTGCCTCTGTATCTGATAATAAAATAATAATCTCTGACAGGTCAGGTGACTCACTCACACTTCAATCCACCTTGTTGCCTGGAGCGATGGAGGTGAAGCTACACCCTCCACACCTGTCACCCTACCTGACACTCCACCCAGAGGTGTTGGCTGCATCTCGGCAATGCATGCATTGTGAAGTCTGAGACAAACAGGACTCTTTGTACTACTATCGTTAGTTACTCTGCACATAAACAATAACATGATCCAGCTGCGGTTATGAAAACAGGAAAGTCATTTCCTGTCACACCAGTTGCATGAAATACAGAAAGACCATTTAAGTTTCCAGAATGTTTTATTTCATATAAGTGTAGACATACAGCGTTTCATCTCATTTAATTTTCATTGCACAATGGCATAAGGAGTTTGACGTATATGGTGGTCCGTGTGTCTGCTGCCTGGAAGACAAAACAAGATAGTTTTATAGTACAGTTCAGCACGAGAAATGAGCTTCAACAAGACAAAGAAATACACAAGAAGCTGTTCAGAGCACCAGTGGTTAAACTTTCCTTCAAATCTTATCTGACCTTTTTGGGGGGAAAGACAAACTTACTGACTGGATCAAAAATGAATAATAAACTAAAGCGAGCTTTAAAGACCCTGCAAAATTGGCTTCAAATCTTCTCACTTAGTATTTATCTGTTGTTTATTAAGGCGTGAATATTGAATGTAACAATCAAAGTTTATAAAACGTCTTTAAGCTTTGATCCGATTTGACAGTGAGATTCAAATGTTGCTAAATCAGAAATTTGTGTCATCAAATTTTTTTCCAACTGAGCCCCGCCCACTTCAAACTAGTGAGGAGAGCGCAGAGAAAACCCCACAAAAACAGACATCTCTGATAGAAAATAACCCAAACTGCTCCAACTCTGGCACAATTGATTGATTGGATGACAGAAAAGGTTTTCAGGGTCTTTAATTAACTTTGTATCTCACCTGTATTCAACAATGTCCATGTCCATGTCCATGTCCACCATGCCCACGCCCATGGCCGTGCCCGCCATGCCCGCCGCCATGCTTGCCATGCCCGCCGCCATGCTTGCCATGCTTGCCATGCTTGCCATGCCCGTGCCCGTGACGTTTTTTACGACGACCACCATGCCCGTCATCGCTGCTGCTGCCGCTCCCGCTGCCACTCCCACTCCCACTCTCACTCCCACCACTGTTGTCACAACGATGAGGGCTATTTCCACGTTCTCCATGGCCTTTGGGGCTGCGTCTGTGCCGATCCTGATCGCGGCCGGGGCTGTGTCTCCTCTGGTTGCCGTCGCGATCCTCGCCATGGTGGTCATCTTCAGGGCGGTCGCGGCCGGGGCTGTTTCTCCTCTGGTTGCCGTCGCGATCCTCGCCATGGTGGTCATCTCGAGGGCGGTCGCGGCCGGGGCTGTTTCTCCTCTGGTTGCCGTCGCGATCCTCGCCATGGTGGTCATCTCGAGGGCGGTCGCGGCCGGGGCTGTTTCTCCTCTGGTTGCCGTCGCGATCCTCGCCATGGTGGTCATCTTCAGGGCGGTCGCGGCCGGGGCTGTTTCTCCTCTGGTTGCCGTCGCGATCCTCGCCATGGTGGTCATCTCCAGGGCGGTCGCGGCCGGGGCTTTGTCTCCTCTGGTTGCCGTCGCGATCCTCGCCATGGTGGTCATCTCCAGGGCGGTCGCGGCCGGGGCTTTGTCTCCTCTGGTTGCCGTCGCGATCCTCGCCATGGTGGTCATCTCCAGGGCGGTCGTGGCCGGGGCTGTGTCTCCTCTGGTTGCGACCACCTCTATCAGGGTCCATGTTGCGACCCCCATGACGGTCCCTATCAGGAAGATCATCTCCAGGGTGGTCTCCACCATGAAAATCATCTTCACGATGACCCCCATGACGGTCTCCATCAGGAAGATCATCTCCAAGGTAGTCTCCGAGATTAAGATCATCTTTCCATTGACCCCCATGAGACCCCTGGTCCCCTGGCTTGGGTTCTATGTTGAAGCCGGATGGGTGTGAGGCTGGTGGATCATCTATCAGAATCAAATAACGAGATTTGTTTCAAGAATAAAGCTACAATTTTGAGAAAAATGGCACAAGACTCAACAAGAAACTTTTACTTGCGTCTCTACAACAAAGGAAGAGATGAACTGTGCATCTTACCGTCATTTCCGAACATTTTCTGCCGACGTTGTTGTCTTTGAGGAAGATGATTTCTTAATGCGACAGCACTAAATAAAAGAAAACAGGGAGGTTGACATGTTACAGTTAAACCAGTTTGACTGGAAAATGACACTGCATTAAAAAAAACAATAAGTTTAGTCATGTGAAAACTTAATAAGTGCGTTCAATCCCTTTAAGTTTGGAAACAGCTTTTAAATCTCTGAAGAACCTTTTCAATCATACTAGAATTAAATGTCACTTTAGTTTTTAATGCAATCCTGGTTCGCTTATTTTCTCAGTGTGTTGTTTAAGTTATAAAATAAAAAACGTTGTTCCCGATTCTGACTTTGACAGGAAGTAGCTCTTTAATTTCTGTTGTGCTCTGCTGATCACTTCTAAGCAGCTGTTCAGTGTTAAACAAAAACCAAGTTAATTAATTCACATTATCAACAAGTGACAAAATATGCCTCTGCCTCGACTGGAAACACGCTAATCAATTTAACCGTGTTTTATTTCATTCAATCTCAAATTCTGCAAAACATTCTTTGACAAATTTTAGGTGAAAACCTCATTCCCCAAAACACAAGAAAAAACTGTGTACTTACATGAGATGAACCGCAGTCAACAACTATCCCGTCAGTGAGTGGAGAGACGATGCACTATGATTAATAAGCACTGTCTGTCACAGCTGCATTCTTGTCCCATCACGCCACCGTACGAGGCAGGTAAACAGATAGAGGCGTTGTCCTCTGACATTTGTTGGTTTGATCCTGAGCCAAACAAAATCCTGTCACCCACAGATGGATTTTGGGACAGTGGGCCCCTGGGAACAGAAAGGTAAAGGGCCCCCACCCCTCCTACATAAGAACAAGAGCTACAGATTCAAAGAGACATATTTTTTCGTTGTTTTGCATCCCTTTTTGGTCATCTTGCATCTTTTATTTTTGGTTTGGCATCTATTTTTGGTAATTTTGTGTCTCGTTTTGGTCGTTTTACGTCTTTTATTGGTCGCTTTGCATCTCTTTTTGGTTGTTTTGCATCTCTTTTTTGTTGTTTTGTGACTTTTTTGGTCGTTTTACATCTCTTTTTGTGTCTTTTATTGGTAATTTTGCATCTCTTTTTGGGCATTTTGCATCTATTTGTAGACATTTTGCATCTCGTTTTGGTTGTTTTGTATCTCTTTGCGTCTCTTGTTGGTCATATCGGATCTCTGTGGTCGTTTTGTGTCTCTTTGTGACTTCCCAACAAGAAATGTTAGCAGTAACTTCCTACAAAGGCTCTGTGCCCAGTAGGCCTGTTCAGTAATCCGCCCATGCTGTTACCTATTATTCTGTATTTAAAGACAACAATAGCTCATATTAATGAATGTATGTGTTGTCTTTGGAGGCAAACACTACTGAGATGATTTAGCTAGAATCCAGATGTATTTCCATTAACAGGCAGACATGATGATCAAGACTTAAATCTGGCAGTCCAACATTTCCTGAATTCTTGACCCTTGTCAGTGGTGGAAAGCAACCAAGTACATTTCGAGGAACTTGTACTTGTGTCTTTTAACTATAAGTATTCAGGGTACACTGCCAAGTAGGTATTATAAATGTAATTTCCAATGAGACCACAAGATAGCAGCATACAGCAACTTTAAAATCACATCAATGGCTTCAGAAAGGTGAAGCTTAATTAGTAACTATTAAAGACAAGGCATGTTGCACTGCAGAGTGCAGCTGTGAGTCATATACAAACATGAGAGGTTGAGTGAGAATTATAAAAACAATTATTTCCTTTACCGTTATCCATCTGGAAGTGAGTTTTCAGGTCATGTCGCCACCATCCCAACAGCCTGCAGGAGACAGAAGAAGAATGTCATAGCTTTCTTCTCAGTGCTAACATATCTGTATCAGTCTGTCTTAAAACAACAACAACTGAAGTTGAGATTTCAGCAGTCTGAGTTTGACAAATCAAGTGGGTATGGGACATTTGTATTATTTATATGTCAAATAAATTACCCCCTAATTTCTCTGAATCATGCAATCTTCTTTCTTCTTCAATCTTTAAACACATTTCCTCCAAATTATTTGGTGAAACTCCAACATTTTCTCAACAGATCTTTGGAAACATTTAGATAAAGTCAACAATGTCTGACCAAACAACACGAGTTTGTGAAGACTGAACCAGATCTCAGCGGTCATGAAATCTAACTGTTCTAAACCTCAACCAGGTCTTGTATCACATGTGCTGCATTGTCCCTTCATGCTTTATAGCTATGTATGTCCATATGTTGAGTGACCAGCAATTATGAAGTATTATTGACCTTATAAGTCATTATAAAATGCCTTATAATTTGTTATGATTATTGTTATTACACACTAGGGATATTTATGAGTCCTAACTATACTTATACAATACTATAAGCAGATTATAACGCATTGTATGTATGTTTAAAAAAAAACTTTTCTCAATGTTTATGTTTAATGTGAAGTTCTTTGCAATCAGTCTGTAAAGAAAATAATAAAATCATAATTATTATAAGTTTCTGAACAAGTTCTTTTTGCCTCTGTATCTGATAATAAAATAATAATCTCTGACAGGTCAGGTGACTCACTCACACTTCAATCCACCTTGTTGCCTGGAGCGATGGAGGTGAAGCTACACCCTCCACACCTGTCACCCTACCTGACACTCCACCCAGAGGTGTTGGCTGCATCTCGGCAATGCATGCATTGTGAAGTCTGAGACAAACAGGACTCTTTGTACTACTATCGTTAGTTACTCTGCACATAAACAATAACATGATCCAGCTGCGGTTATGAAAACAGGAAAGTCATTTCCTGTCACACCAGTTGCATGAAATACAGAAAGACCATTTAAGTTTCCAGAATGTTTTATTTCATATAAGTGTAGACATACAGCGTTTCATCTCATTTAATTTTCATTGCACAATGGCATAAGGAGTTTGACGTATATGGTGGTCCGTGTGTCTGCTGCCTGGAAGACAAAACAAGATAGTTTTATAGTACAGTTCAGCACGAGAAATGAGCTTCAACAAGACAAAGAAATACACAAGAAGCTGTTCAGAGCACCAGTGGTTAAACTTTCCTTCAAATCTTATCTGACCTTTTTGGGGGGAAAGACAAACTTACTGACTGGATCAAAAATGAATAATAAACTAAAGCGAGCTTTAAAGACCCTGCAAAATTGGCTTCAAATCTTCTCACTTAGTATTTATCTGTTGTTTATTAAGGCGTGAATATTGAATGTAACAATCAAAGTTTATAAAACGTCTTTAAGCTTTGATCCGATTTGACAGTGAGATTCAAATGTTGCTAAATCAGAAATTTGTGTCATCAAATTTTTTTCCAACTGAGCCCCGCCCACTTCAAACTAGTGAGGAGAGCGCAGAGAAAACCCCACAAAAACAGACATCTCTGATAGAAAATAACCCAAACTGCTCCAACTCTGGCACAATTGATTGATTGGATGACAGAAAAGGTTTTCAGGGTCTTTAATTAACTTTGTATCTCACCTGTATTCAACAATGTCCATGTCCATGTCCATGTCCACCATGCCCACGCCCATGGCCGTGCCCGCCATGCCCGCCGCCATGCTTGCCATGCCCGCCGCCATGCTTGCCATGCTTGCCATGCTTGCCATGCCCGTGCCCGTGACGTTTTTTACGACGACCACCATGCCCGTCATCGCTGCTGCTGCCGCTCCCGCTGCCACTCCCACTCCCACTCTCACTCCCACCACTGTTGTCACAACGATGAGGGCTATTTCCACGTTCTCCATGGCCTTTGGGGCTGCGTCTGTGCCGATCCTGATCGCGGCCGGGGCTGTGTCTCCTCTGGTTGCCGTCGCGATCCTCGCCATGGTGGTCATCTTCAGGGCGGTCGCGGCCGGGGCTGTTTCTCCTCTGGTTGCCGTCGCGATCCTCGCCATGGTGGTCATCTCGAGGGCGGTCGCGGCCGGGGCTGTTTCTCCTCTGGTTGCCGTCGCGATCCTCGCCATGGTGGTCATCTCGAGGGCGGTCGCGGCCGGGGCTGTTTCTCCTCTGGTTGCCGTCGCGATCCTCGCCATGGTGGTCATCTTCAGGGCGGTCGCGGCCGGGGCTGTTTCTCCTCTGGTTGCCGTCGCGATCCTCGCCATGGTGGTCATCTCCAGGGCGGTCGCGGCCGGGGCTTTGTCTCCTCTGGTTGCCGTCGCGATCCTCGCCATGGTGGTCATCTCCAGGGCGGTCGCGGCCGGGGCTTTGTCTCCTCTGGTTGCCGTCGCGATCCTCGCCATGGTGGTCATCTCCAGGGCGGTCGTGGCCGGGGCTGTGTCTCCTCTGGTTGCGACCACCTCTATCAGGGTCCATGTTGCGACCCCCATGACGGTCCCTATCAGGAAGATCATCTCCAGGGTGGTCTCCACCATGAAAATCATCTTCACGATGACCCCCATGACGGTCTCCATCAGGAAGATCATCTCCAAGGTAGTCTCCGAGATTAAGATCATCTTTCCATTGACCCCCATGAGACCCCTGGTCCCCTGGCTTGGGTTCTATGTTGAAGCCGGATGGGTGTGAGGCTGGTGGATCATCTATCAGAATCAAATAACGAGATTTGTTTCAAGAATAAAGCTACAATTTTGAGAAAAATGGCACAAGACTCAACAAGAAACTTTTACTTGCGTCTCTACAACAAAGGAAGAGATGAACTGTGCATCTTACCGTCATTTCCGAACATTTTCTGCCGACGGTGTTGTCTTTGAGGCAGATGATTTCTTAATGCGACAGCACTAAATAAAAGAAAACAGGGAGGTTGACATGTTACAGTTAAACCAGTTTGACTGGAAAATGACGATAAGTTTAGTCAGGTGAAAACTTAATAAGTGCGTTCAATCCCTTTAAGTTTGGAAACAGCTTTTAAATCTCTGAAGAACCTTTTCAATCATACTAGAATTAAATGTCACTTTAGTTTTTAATGCAATCCTGGTTCGCTTATTTTCTCAGTGTGTTGTTTAAGTTATAAAATAAAAAACGTTGTTCCCGATTCTGACTTTGACAGGAAGTAGCTCTTTAATTTCTGTTGTGCTCTGCTGATCACTTCTAAGCAGCTGTTCAGTGTTAAACAAAAACCAAGTTAATTAATTCACATTATCAACAAGTGACAAAATATGCCTCTGCCTCGACTGGAAACACGCTAATCAATTTAACCGTGTTTTATTTCATTCAATCTCAAATTCTGCAAAACATTCTTTGACAAATTTTAGGTGAAAACCTCATTCCCCAAAACACAAGAAAAAACTGTGTACTTACATGAGATGAACCGCAGTCAACAACTATCCCGTCAGTGAGTGGAGAGACGATGCACTATGATTAATAAGCACTGTCTGTCACAGCTGCATTCTTGTCCCATCACGCCACCGTACGAGGCAGGTAAACAGATAGAGGCGTTGTCCTCTGACATTTGTTGGTTTGATCCTGAGCCAAACAAAATCCTGTCACCCACAGATGGATTTTGGGACAGTGGGCCCCTGGGAACAGAAAGGTAAAGGGCCCCCACCCCTCCTACATAAGAACAAGAGCTACAGATTCAAAGAGACATATTTTTTCGTTGTTTTGCATCCCTTTTTGGTCATCTTGCATCTTTTATTTTTGGTTTGGCATCTATTTTTGGTAATTTTGTGTCTCGTTTTGGTCGTTTTACGTCTTTTATTGGTCGCTTTGCATCTCTTTTTGGTTGTTTTGCATCTCTTTTTTGTTGTTTTGTGACTTTTTTGGTCGTTTTACATCTCTTTTTGTGTCTTTTATTGGTAATTTTGCATCTCTTTTTGGGCATTTTGCATCTATTTGTAGACATTTTGCATCTCGTTTTGGTTGTTTTGTATCTCTTTGCGTCTCTTGTTGGTCATATCGGATCTCTGTGGTCGTTTTGTGTCTCTTTGTGACTTCCCAACAAGAAATGTTAGCAGTAACTTCCTACAAAGGCTCTGTGCCCAGTAGGCCTGTTCAGTAATCCGCCCATGCTGTTACCTATTATTCTGTATTTAAAGACAACAATAGCTCATATTAATGAATGTATGTGTTGTCTTTGGAGGCAAACACTACTGAGATGATTTAGCTAGAATCCAGATGTATTTCCATTAACAGGCAGACATGATGATCAAGACTTAAATCTGGCAGTCCAACATTTCCTGAATTCTTGACCCTTGTCAGTGGTGGAAAGCAACCAAGTACATTTCGAGGAACTTGTACTTGTGTCTTTTAACTATAAGTATTCAGGGTACACTGCCAAGTAGGTATTATAAATGTAATTTCCAATGAGACCACAAGATAGCAGCATACAGCAACTTTAAAATCACATCAATGGCTTCAGAAAGGTGAAGCTTAATTAGTAACTATTAAAGACAAGGCATGTTGCACTGCAGAGTGCAGCTGTGAGTCATATACAAACATGAGAGGTTGAGTGAGAATTATAAAAACAATTATTTCCTTTACCGTTATCCATCTGGAAGTGAGTTTTCAGGTCATGTCGCCACCATCCCAACAGCCTGCAGGAGACAGAAGAAGAATGTCATAGCTTTCTTCTCAGTGCTAACATATCTGTATCAGTCTGTCTTAAAACAACAACAACTGAAGTTGAGATTTCAGCAGTCTGAGTTTGACAAATCAAGTGGGTATGGGACATTTGTATTATTTATATGTCAAATAAATTACCCCCTAATTTCTCTGAATCATGCAATCTTCTTTCTTCTTCAATCTTTAAACACATTTCCTCCAAATTATTTGGTGAAACTCCAACATTTTCTCAACGTATCTTTGGAAACATTTAGACAAACAACATGAGTTTGTGAAGACTGAACCAGATCTCAGCGGTCATGAAATCTAACTGTTCTAAACCTCAACCAGGTCTTGTATCACATGTGCTGCATTGTCCCTTCATGCTTTATAGCTATGTATGTCCATATGTGACATGTTGCTGATAAATTGACTCCTAAAGCCTTGAATGTTGTAAAAGAAGCTCACCTCAGACATGACCTTCAGGAAAGCTTAACTAGAAGTGCCCTTTACGTCAAGCTGATTGAACTTTGACCCCATTCACCCTGCCCTCTAAGTTTACAGATGATGGATGATTGTTCCTCCCAAAACAAATGTGCAGCGTTTGATTTCCACAAGAGCTGGAAACAATAATTGCAAATTAGCTTGTCGTAACTTCTCTAAGACAAACTGACATAAACAAAGAAACCAGTAAACATGTTTTTAACACGACTGTACTCTTAAAAATGTTTTAAAGACATATTTGAGCCATTTTCCACCACAACATATGTAAAGAATACGTATCTATTGCATCATGTGCGGTTAAAAACACGGCTTTATGTTTGGAGGAAACACAAGTTGGTGTTTTGAAAAGTTGAGCATGCAGACATGTTAAAAATGACTCATGGTTTTTAAGAGTTCAGAAGCAATATGGCTGCAAGATGTTTTGGTTGCATTGTAGCCGCTGACATGCCTCTTGTATGTTCTCCTCTTGTTTTTCTCACAGTAAAGGAGGATGTGTGACATCTGGAAGCGCTCAGGAGGCCGGACCGAAACTCCCCCCCCTTGTCGTTTCTCAGGGCACAAACATCAAAGGAGGCGGCAGATAATGTTCTGAGGCTTCAGCTAGGAGCCGCCACCGCTGCAGTCTCAAACCAGGGAGGTTGTCAGGAGGCTGTCGAGAACCTAGTGTGAATGATACGGCACTTCTGAACACATGCGGGACAGGTGTGAAAGGCCTGAGAGTTACAGGACAAATTGAGGTTTTAGTGCAGGATGACAGGTGAGCGTAAACAAGGAGTCCCCCTTTATGTCCCCTGTGTCTTGTGTGAGGTTTCTATCTGACCACCAAGTAGGGTTGGCCAATATCGCCGTACATATCAGGAGATTAGTTACTGAAACACATCAATATTTTTCCATTATTGTTAATAATGTCTCTGGTTGTATGCGGCCGCTGAGGTTGCAAGTTTTTATTCAATGAAGCAACTTGGTGCTGGAAGATGTGGTTCACCTAGACAGACATAACCAAAATAAAGAATAGCTCCACAACCACCAGGTCTATCTGCATGATCTTGGTCTCTATGGATAGGTAAGACTTCAGAGAATTCATCCCCAGTGTGACATTGTGACTGTTACTATGCCGGAGTAAACTGTGATGAACCAAAGGATTTACATTTTTTATCCTCGCCTAAAATGTTTTCTAGATTAGACAGTGGATAACACCATTATAGCAATGATGCCATGCACAGAGATGCCACTGAATTCATTCAGCAAATTCTTGACTACAACTGTGCCAAAGCAGATATAAATAACACAAAGCACATAGATTCTACAAAGGTTTTAGTCAGGATAGGACCAGGAAGACTCTCCATTTGGCCACTTGGATACCCAAAGTGTGCCAAATGGGATTTCTACCTCTTGAAAGGGAATCAGGCTCTAAAATACTGCTGATATATATAATATGTGGTGGTTGCCACGAGTAAGTAGAGCAGGGTTAAGCCAGAATGAATCACTAGACCACCAGGATACCTCGAACCCTTTAGAGCACCCGTAGCCGGCTTTCTGCTGGTTTCAATCCCAACAAGAAAAGTCTGCTTGAGGAAACTTGATCCCCGACTGTTGCTGTATGTTGCAAAGGGTAAACATTTTAGGGCTTTCCTCAACCAAAGACATTTTTAGTCGACTAACATACAATTTAATTGACGAATCCATTAGCTGATTTAATCGACAGATCTGTGACGTTTCTCCACAAAGAATCACACAATAGCACCACTTTAAATCTGGTGTTTACCAGATATGTGCTCATAAGTTTCTTGGAAATAAGTCATTCAGCATGAAAAAAGTATAAAAAAACGACTGAAAAAGAGTAATGGACTGAGAGGGAGCAGCCCTAGAAAACATGGTTCAAACATCTAGCGTTTCAGGTCCAAGTCTGATGACTGAAGGGGTGAGACTTTCTCACACTGTTGAAGTGAAGAGTGAATGAAAAGGCGCAGAAACACCTGCTGCTGCTCCTCTCAGGTCTTTTATTAAGAGGAAAGGTATGTCTTTGTCTCTGTAGCCTCCAGCACCTGATATTTACTTTACTTTTACAGCTCCGCGGGTTCTCACTTCAGTGAAATCATCTCAGTTACAAAGCAAGAGACAATTTACTGTTTAGAGGAGTTTTAGAGAAGGAAAACGTGTACTTTTGGTATTCGAGCATGAAATGAAGTATAAAGTACCAAGTTTTGTTTTGTTATTTGGTTGAGGAATGGGTCAGGGTGAAAGCCTGTGCACCTCTAAAAAGAAGTATACTTCAATTTTATTTTATGATGTAAACTAAAATTGAACATAGTTCAAGTATACTTTATGTAATAAGTATACTAATATCAATGTAGTAAACTTGTAAGTGTGCTACTTCAATACTTCTTGGGACTAAATTGGCCCACTTTTTAGTTTATAAAAGTATACTTTAAATGTAAAAGTAGTAAACTTTGTGTACACAACTACATCCAAGTTGTATTTTGTACTGCAAGTGATACTGTTAGTTTATTAGTTATACTGTATAGTTGTAGCCCACGTTTTAGTTATACTGTAAAGAATACTCTCAGTAAACTACTAGTTTAGGTTTCTTTAAGTTAACTTATAGTACTTGCCAAATATACTTTACACTTTTCTGTATACTTTTCAGGACAAGCCATGTACACTTAAGTATAATTTTGTTAAGTTCATCTCTGATAAGTACATAAAAAGTAATTTGAAAGCATACTCTCTTATTTTAAGTTTTAAAAGATGTATACTTATACTTGAATGAACTTCTTTTTTGTAAGGGGATTATGTGAATTTTGAAAAAAAACATTAGATTGCATGATCTTTTTAAAAAAAACTATATGAACTATGTTAAATGGCAGTATAGTAGGATGATACAATACTACATAAATAAAAATAAAAAAAGGATTTATAGAAATTTAGCATTAAAATTGAATCCCCGAAAACAAAAGTGGCATTTTTCCCCCCCATTTTTTAGTATTTTAAATAAAGCCTTTATACACATGTTCTGCACTGTTAATAATTAATTTCATATGCATCATTTTATCATCATGTTTCCCTAAATTAAAGCCTGACTGGACGCTCACTTCCTCTACAGCTGCTGACATGCTGTGAGTTTATACAAGTGTAGAATACAAACAGCTTCAGAATATCTGCATGTTATGTGTAAAATCTGCTGCACAAATGTGAGCAAAACTTTTTATTTTTTACACCAAATTCTTGGTAATTAAAATGATTTGCAGGAAAATGCAGAAAAAATATTTCAAGATGAGTCAGACATTTGGGCTTCAGAGTTTGGATTATTGTAGAGATGTCAGCAGCACATGTGTGTCTCTGATGACTTTCATCTGATGTTATAACTCTCATGCACGGATCTGCAGTCTAAACAGTCTAAACAGTTCAGGAGTGTTTATGGAGACGCTGTTGGGAGGATTTCAGCTTTGATTGGGATGGCTGGGATGGACCATTTATTGATTTGCATGCACGTGATGTTGATGGAGAGACAGAGGACCCACCTCTAGGAGGAGAGGACTCCTCTGTAGTTCAGTGCCTCCTCCTTTTGGTCATCTTGCAACCTCCGCACAGGAAAGCCTCTTTTCTCTAATTATCAAACGGGAGCAGGGGGGATAAGTACAGTTTTCGCCACTTTCGCACCGTTTCTCCAAACTCTCAATGGGACCCGACGACTGAAGCCAGCCTACATCTCTCACAGACCTGGAGCTGCAGACATGGACTTTTACGCGTTTGGTTCTGCGCGCCTGCTGTTCCATGGATCTTTACGCATGGCGTTGCTGTGGGTCGTGCAATTAGGAGCGTTGGCGCAACATGGTAGGTGGATGGCAAACTGTTTTTACGACTCAAGTTATCCGTTTGATCCATGAAGCATATGCTTTAATAGACAAAACTAATTTTCATCTTCTGTTGTTTTTTTTAATAATATGTTTATTGGGTTTTCTTATTTTTACAAACACAATAAGAATAAGAATAAAAAAACAAACCATAACAAACAAACAAACACTGGTACAGCTCAGATCAAAAAATGCATAGGAGGTCATAGGAAATAGTCCATAGTGCAGGGAAGTCACAGGATATATGAGTTCATGTTCAAGAGACTCCTTGTGAGATAATGGAAGAGAGATCAGGTCCAATATAATTCAGATAGGGCGGCCAAATATTGTGGAAACTGATCTACTTTGGCATGTAGAATATTTATGAGATATTCCAAAGGGACCATCTCAAGTATGACTTTTCGCCAGCCTTGGACAGAAGGTTTCTTATCACTGATCCGCTGTAGTAATATATTTTTTTCTAGCAGCAAATGTAAGAATGTTATATAACCTTTTGTTGGCTGCAGTAGTTATGTGTGTACTTGAGATTCCTAATATCAAAGACATTGGATTAATTTCTAAATCCTTATTTTCATCTTCTTGCAGGAACATAAAACACACGGAGATGTCTAACGTAGCCCAGAGTCTCACATATATATTGTTTCTAATCATTATTTCTTTAAATAAAAAGCAGAAAAAAGAACATCTTGCCTGTTAAAAGCAGCAGATTCTGCAGAGACTTGGCCTGTGAGGATGCATTCCTGTCACTCAGCAGGTCCAGAGGTTAGATGGACCTGCAGAGACAGACAAGAGATCACAGATCAGAGCAAACCAAGTCACACACAGAGGACAAAACTGAGACACTTTACTCAAAGAAAAATTAAATTTGTCAGGTTAAAATCTTCCTCACAGAGACTTTTCCTCTAATTGATGCATCAGTTATTATCAGACCACTCGTTTTTGTGCCCATCAGGGAAGCTTTTGGAGATGATTCAACAAAGAAGTTGCTCATAGGGGAGATGACAATGTGTGTTAAATATTATTTACCACACTGAACTCAATTACAATCAGGAGTTACTGAAGAAAAGGGGCAGTAAAAACAACATGAAGAGAAATAAAAGAAACAGAAGTCCTCATAAACATGCAGCTGTAAATGACTCCTTAAAAGAACATAATACACTTTTTCAGTGTCTTCTCCCATCATGCCTTTCTCTCTCTGATATGAACTTTATTTGACTAGAGCATAAAGCTGCTGTCTTCGTCAGTCCAACGTGTTGCTCATATCTTTGTCTCCAGGCCGTCCAACAACACATCAAAGCACACAGTTGTAAACTTTAAGGCAGGCCATCGTAAAGTGAAACTCAGTGGGTCCTCGCAGACAAGAATACCAGGCATTTCTGTGCCAAAACAAAGTCTACCGCAACTCCTGTAACTCGAGGAGACACATTTTGTCCAGTTGACAAACAAAACAAAACAGTATTGGTTTAACTTGCTGAAAGAGATGTGTTTAAACAGCACTTGTAAAATACTCCACCAGGTACTTAAAATGCCTTCTCATCCATAAAAACGTCTTGTTGTGCCACCAAACATGACATGTTTACTATGTTACAAAGAACCGAAGGTCAACGAAAAGATCACAAGATGGCTCAAGTTGCAAAAACAGATTGAGACAAAAACTTGGAGGTGTTCAATGTTATAAGTATATAATACGAACATTCAGGCTCAGCATATTAGCATGCTAACAGTGATTACAAATCATCTTGAGAGGGATATGAATGTTGTGAACCAAATTTTTTAGCTATCTATCCAACAGTTGTTTATGCATTTGAGTCAAAATGTCAAACTCATGGTGGCACAAAGTCATCTGGATTCATCCTCTTGGAAACACACACATTTCATGGTTATCCATCAAATTTTTGTTTAGATATTTTGGACCAAAGTGGTCAACCAGGCGCGAAAAATCAAATCAAATCCTGTACTGTATGTGAAGCCCTAACTTGTCCTCTTCTTCCATTTTGTCTGCTCTTTTTATTCTTGTCTTCTTTCAAAGACGTACTTGTTTTTTCCTCTTGTGCAGGGTATCATTTGAGAGCTTTTGTGTCTCTCAACGGTATAAATGCTGCTTTTCCACCTTGTCAAGAACCTTTTCTATCACTACTGGTCTTTAAGAATCCATATTTTCCAAATCCTGCATCTTAAATGCAGACAGTCAAGTGTGTTTTCCACCACAAAACTGCTGTGATAATGAGTCTTAAATCATTTAAGCAGATCTCCTCCTGACCCATGACCCTGTCTGTGGCGGTCTGACTGAAGTGTCCGTTATCGTGGTGAGTGACAGGCCCTCTGGGAAACAGAGCCGAAGCCTCAGTTGTGTTAACATCACGCTCTCCCAAATTAATCTTCTTTCCTGAGAAACTGGAGAATTCCCTGCAGAGTCACTGCACATCTGGGCTGCTGAGGGCCTCCCTCCCAGCGGGATCTTTCTCCCTCCGGGGGCCGCTTCATTAGCTCACCACCCCCCCTCCGGCTCGGTAAACTTATTAAGCAGCCAATTGGACCAGTTTAGCCGCCAGCCCAAGTCTCCCCGATTGTCCTCCTGCCTGAAAACCTGGTTGTTTGGACAACCTGTGACCTTAAATCTTGTCAGAGGAGCTCCCAGACGCGGCGTACACGCAGACAGGCGGCGATGTAAACAAGAGCATTTGCTTTCAAATGGCTGTCAACATGACGTTCAGCCTGTAAGACCTTGTTTAGGCTTGGGATCACCGGCAGTAACTTCGCCCTGTCCATTCAAGGCTTTGACGGTCTCAAGACATCCTAAATACCCAGATTGTTTGTCTTCCATGATGTGACTTTACTCAGCCGCCACAATCAAACTCAAACGGGGAGACAAGCTGAAAGAACAGCCCGTTCTTTTTGTTAAGAAAAGCCTCTGTTGACGACTTTGACCCATTTCACTTGACAGATGTAGAGCTTTTGAGAGTGTGCTATAGTGTGGAAAACTACATGTTCTGCTCAAACAATTCCCCCGGTTGTTTCAGCCTGCAGCTGCAGGCGGTGTTCAGAGGCCAGTCATGCGCCATTGGCTTTATCGTCCTTACCCGGGGCGAGTTTAGAGAGGCGAGAGGCTCACAGGAATGTCTGTTATTCTTAGCAATTTAGATAACCTCTGGGGGTGAAATGATCCTTCCTGCTCATCTCCTCAATGACCAACTGACAGTTTAAAGAGCAGATCATGACTTTGGCACCTTTTCCGTCTGACCGTTTCCTTTGATAATGAAGTTCCTCTGGAACAAATCATTAATTTACAAACATATTCCCAAAGGATCTAAAAAATGTAGGTTGTTAAAATATGCTCAATTAAATCCTTTATCCAAGCCTTTAGACTGAGTTTGTTCCAGTCAGTCAGTCAACTGTGCTTGACCTTGTTGTGTTGAAGTTGGTTGCACCAACCAGAAATAACTTTATTATTATAAAGACTTAATAATTAACTTTTATTTTGAGCAGCTGAAACTCTTAATTAAAGGAGGTGGTTTTGTTCTCAAAAAGGGGCTCCATTTTTGAAGGTGAGAGAAAATGAGACCTTAATTAAGATTGTTTTGTCAAACTACTATTCCCAAGGCCGAGAATAAACGTCCACACACAGTCAAGCCAAGGACAGTCAGGCTTTTGTGCTCTGGTTCCCACGATGACATGAGCTGCTTTTGTTTTGTCTATCTTGATCACATCTGTCCTCTTAGACCCTTCCTGACCACAACCAGCAGGACTCAGTCAAAGATAAAGACGTGACTCCAGGGTAAACCTGATCGCGGCCTAAGATTCTTCCGTTTTCATTTCCTCTTGAATAACTTGACAGATCTGGAGCTCAAAAAAGACAAAGTGAGGGGAGGAGATTTTACGTTGGAAAACATTTTTTTTCAGCAAGGGCCTGCATCCAAAAATATTACACACATCTGCTAAATGAGTGTGTAATTTCCACCATCCTTGTTGTTCGTCACACCTCAGCTCCAGAGTGTCACCCAGGAGGTCACCGGACTCTGCGTAACCCCTATCGCAGCGTCGACTTTGACTCCACAGAGATCCAGAACACGGCCATCCAGGACCTGATCTGTGACCACTCGCTGTCGCCGGGCTGGTACAGATTCATGATCAACAACAAGCCGGCAGAGATGCCGACCACCTGCGTTGAGGTAAGACGCCAAAGATAAAAGATGTTGTGTTCATATCTACCTCCTGTGTCTCTACTTGATTGTCAAAATCGGTAAATAAAAAAGCATCCTCTGCTTGCGCAAACATCTAGCAGCCATCAGTTTGGTTTAATAAGCACCTTCAGCTCAGGTGGAGAGTATAATAACCCCCTCGCTGCAGGTAATGACTGTTTCTGTTGACGCCCCCCCACCTGCAGATGAACCGCTGTGGTACACAGGCTCCGGTGTGGCTGTCACTGAAGGACGCCTCCCTGCCGCGGCCCGGCGAGGTCCGCCAGCTCTCTGCCTGCGCCACCTGGCAGTTCTTCCACGGCAGCACCAAGGACTGCTGCCTCTTCCGCATCCCCATCACGGTGCGGAACTGCGGCGAGTTCCTGCTCTACCGACTGCAGCCCACGCAGGGGTGCATGGGATACTGCGCTAAAGGTGAACATGCTGGATGGGTCGACAGAATCTGTTTTCAGATGCTTTGTGCTAATAGTAAACATTTCATGTAGAACATCAGGACATCAGATTTTTGAGGCAAATGCATGTATTGATATTTGAGAGTTTTAAAAATCTGATAACGTTATATCGGCTAATATTTTTGCACCATAATAACGAGAAGAAATCTGATAAATCTCATGTTTCAGTTACTCCAGATTTGGGAACAAGACTCTGCCCGCCAGGTGAGGTAGAAGTCAACGGCAGATGCAAAGGTGAGACATTCTGATAATATAAATCAAACCACACACTGTTCATCATCGAGGTACTTTTAGATCACTGCTGTCTGTGTTTTCAGCCACCGTCCCGTCCCTGCCGTCCCGGCCGACGATCACCCCGGAGCTCATCGGCCACAGTGTCCACCTGAGGTGCTCCTTCATCCCGCCGCCGTGGAACCAGCCGCTGGGCTTCCAGGTGGTCTGGGCCAGACACATCGGCCACAGCATGAAGGCTGAGATCAGGCAGGAATCCACAATGAAGCCCTTTTCTCTGGTGGAGATGGATGGCGTTCACTTCAGGCTCGGAGAAACGGTAATTCCTCCCAGACCGTGCTGAAAGTTTCGGGGAGCACATGTGGAGGGTTTGACCCCTCGAGTGGGCAACGTAAGCCGTGGATCATGCTGACCTCTTTCTGCTCGGGTTCAGCCTCACAAAGTAAAGGCAGAGAGGCAACGTGTGTCATATCCCGTTAAGAGAAAGCAAGAAGAGGGCGGGGAAGTTAAATCAGTTGCAGGTTGGGAAAGCCTCGCTTCACATGCTTTACATTTAAACCTCTCCATTTAAATCTTCACAGGGAATTCTGGGGATTTTTACATGATGCACACATACAACAATACTGTTTCTTTACACTGGTTTCTTGATAGCTCAGCACTTGTACTTGGCACTTGGGAAATTTGGGATGCGTGCACTTCTGCAAGCATCTGCAGCCTACAATTCTTGTCCTTGTTTTAGGAAAGAGAAAGAAAAGGCAGAGCAGATTCATAGTGGCATGGAAATAGTAGGCTAGTTTGTTGTATTTGTGTTTCCACAGTGTTTGAATACAGACTTCATAGCGGTTATTCCTCCTCAGTGTATGTGCATGTTGGTGGTCATCAGCTGTATTCTCTTTCCAGAAGAAACTAGGTGATACAAAGTATTTGATCAGCCAGTTCTTTGTCTTTGCAAGTTCTTTGAGGTCGGCTTCGTGCGTCCAGACCATAAGTCACTTTTTCAATGCAGGATCAAGGAGCTCGGAGTGGAAATGCATCTTACATTCAGCTGCGGTTGTCGCTGTTTAGATTGGACAAGGAAAATCAACATACAAGTGAAGACGTTTGTGCTTGTCACGCTAAATTATCGCTCATGAAACTAATTCTGGTGAGCAGGGAAACGAAGAACAAATCTGAACGTTTCCTCACACAGGGGTTTATTTCTTACAGCTGAAATACTTCCGCATTGGGAGTAATAATTGTTATAATTAAACTTCTTCTTGAGGCTGCTGACTGCTCTCATTTCCTGGAGAAATCACCTCTTGCCAGGAAACATTAAGCTATTAGATTGTCACCGTGATGCTATTTGAAAGTGAGGTGATGTCACTTGGACTATTCGCCCTCGTACAGCTGTGGACCATTGTGCTCGTTGTCCATATTTGGACACCGGGGTTGTATTAGTTGTGTCTGGAACGTGTTGCAGAGGGCTGGGCTCGCTCACTCAGCCTTTCTTTAACACATGTTGATGTAGCAGCTGAGTTGGGTCAAAGGTCAGGAGAGTTAGTTAAATGTTAGTGCTCTTAGAGCTACACGGGGAAATGTTTTGATACATTTCCAGTTTATTTAAATGTTAACGTTTAAACATCATGTAAACCACCGAGCAAATGTCCTGCGAAGGGCCATGCAGAGATGAAGCAGGTCCGTCGCCTAAAGCCGGAGGAGGTGAAGGATTTGTGATTTTGGGCTATGAAAATAAAATTGACTTGACTTGACGAACTTTTGCTTGAAAATCAATTTTGAATTTAAAAACACAACCAGATCTTGATCTGATCTTAATCTTGATCTATGTAGGTTTGTTTTTTTAATGAATCAAACCCTGGTAGAAAGATTTAAACTCTATTATACCTTTATCTTTAAGTTTTCTTTTGCATATGTGTGATGTTTTCCTTGCAGTTCTCCTGCAGTGTGTCGACTTTCAGAGTCAACTCCAGCCACAGCAGATCTCCTCCAAAAGAAAGTGAGGGTTTCTACGCTGGACTGAAGGTAAACATTCTTGTGTCATGTTTTAACTCCAATCTACACCAACATACAGAGCAGTTATCAGTCTCTATAAGCACCATAGATGTGGGTCAATAGGGGCTTATTTTATTTTAAGGTAAAACACAATGTTTTTCCCTAAACTTAACTGTGGTAAAGTGGTTTTGTTGACTAAACCTAAAGAAGCAGTATGGTGCTTATAGCGACAGATAACGCCTATTTAATGGCCTGATCACTGTTGAATCGGGTGCCAGCAGTCATACAGTAGCAAATGTAGAGAAAAGCTAACCTAGTAGAGCTGAAACCTGCCCAGTCAAACTCACCAAAGCCTCTTTGTTCCCTCTTTCTCTTCAGTTCTCTCCAGACTCACTCCACATAGCCGAGAACAGTAAAGATCACGAGGTGACCGTCCACAGCACAGTGCCCATCCCCTGCTTCGGCCCCGACCACGGACACCAGTGTGGAGTCCCTCTGGCTCTGAGCGTCCGCGACCCAGGTCAGACCTGCAGGGAAACAGGAGATAGTGTTTGAGTATGCAGCAAGTTAACCATCTTGTTGTGTGGAGACAGAAAATCCTAATTTTGGCAACGGGATGAGCCTGCAGCAACCACCACAGCTGACCAAACATACCATACTTTTAACCTTAACTTCTTATTTAGGACATTTTGATAGGAATTGTTCTCGCAGAAAGCTGTTTAATGTAGAAAACTCTTTTCATGAGTTTGTCTTGGGTTCTTCTTCTGTTATGCTCTGACTTGCCCCGTACATCATCACATCAAAGCCAGCTCAGGAAGACATTATAACAGTTGTGCAGGCAGCTGCGTGCTGTCCGTTAACACTAACTCACTGCTGTGTTGACATCCACAGACGGTCTCGGACACGTGGCCCCAAATGTGGCGCTGTCCGCCTGCCAGGTGGAGCTCCAGCCTAACGCCTGCAGTGGAGGCAGCTGCGGCGGGGCAAGCTTTTTTGTCACCGCTGTCACCGATTTCACACGAGATGGGAATCGGCCAAGTCTGGTCGGAGTTTTGCCGGGACCCAACGCACCACGACTCTGGAGAAACTACGTCCCAACGTCCCTGAAAGTGAGTTGAAATGAAACTCCTTGGATGTTCAAAGATAAACAAACATAATGTTTTCTCATGAGTGTGAAAACCAAATGTGTGCATGGAGTGATAGATTATTTAATTATCATCTAGATCACTGTTTCACAGCTTCACGGGGATCACGAGGCCTTCTTGATTTTAAGGGGTGTAAGACAACTTAAAAAAAATATATATATATGTCACTTAGTCAGGGGTTTAATTAATGATAGAAAAGGGGTCCTTTTAAGGAAAAATGTTGGGAACCACTGATTTAGAGCATGTTTAGGGTGAAAGGTTAACAACATAGTCAACGCAGAGGTTCTAGGGATTCACGAAAAGTTGATTTGGAGACATGCAAACTGTAGCGAAAGCTCTTCAGTGGGTCTTAGGGGTCCTGTGGTATGCAAACTGCCAAGGCCGTTGTCCTTACTGCCGTTCTTGGACTCCTTGAGACCAAGGGGTCTTTGAGGAGGTTCCAGTGGCCCTTGGGGATTCCAGGAGTCCTGGGGGGAATTTTTTTAAGAGGGCAACCAAATGAAGAATAAAGTAATATAATTATCAAACTTTAATTAGAAAGACGGCTCTAATTACAGGTCTCTCTGTCATACTGTTTACATATACACACAGTTATACAGTGCTTTATAAAACTGGAGGGGACGGTGGGAGTTAAGGGCCAAAAATGTGCCTGATGACTAGAGCGCTGCTCTACGTAGTCATTAGCTGCGTCAACACAAGCTATTACATTCTGTAAGACATGATGTCAGCCCTCCAGACATTGTGTCTCTAAAGGGCCTGGAGCAGAGGAGTCTGGTGAAAACTTCAAAGCTCGAGGTCAAAGGGTCACATGGTGGAGCCCCCTAATGTATGTTCTCCTCTGCACCCAGGTGACGGTCCAGGACGTTCCTACTTCCATCTGCTACTCTCTGACTGACCCACATGTCATTACTCTGGACGGCAGGTAATGTACCTCTTTATTGGTTATCAGCAGGCGTCAAGTAATTTGAGTTTCACTAAAACATCTGTATGTCCTTCTGTTTTCTGTGCAGGCGTTATGAAAACCAGCAGACGGGCACCTTTGTCCTTTACCGGAGCCTTGTCAGGGAGTTTGAGGTCCACTCTCGCCAGTGGGACTGCGGCAGCCGACATTACGCGGTCGCCTGCAACTGTGGCGTTGCGGCGCGAGAGGGGAACGACGTTGCCATCTTTGACATGTGCAATGGCCAGCCACAGGAAACCAGGCCGCAGCTTACCCTGAAGAACCTCGGCGACAGGGAGGGCAGTCGAGTCAGGGTGCTGGAGTCCCACCAGGGGAAGAAGGTCACCGTAGGTATCCGAACATTTTGACACTGGTGCAGATTTGTTTGGAAAAATCATCAAACATCTTTTCATGCTTGAACCGTCAGTTGACTTTGATTACATCCATCACATAAATTTGATCAAGTTTGCGCAGCTCTTTTGCTGCATGAGGAGATTATGTTAATGAGCTGCTGGATGTGACTCTCCTCTTGTAGTTGATCTTTCCCTCCGGGGCCTTTGTTAGGGCCGATGTTGGCGATTGGGGGATGAGCTTGTCTGTACGGGTGCCCAGCGTTGACTACAGCAACACGCAAGGCCTCTGTGGCACCTTTGACCACAATGGAAACAACGACTTCCACGGCTCTGATGGCGGCTCCTATGGCCCTGATGACCTGCATCGCTTCATAGAGAGCTGGAGGTCAGTCCGCGACAATTAAAAATAAAAATGAATGTTTGCTTTACTTCAAACTCTAGCTTTAGATTTGGCTGAAATGGTGGATTCTTCACAGAGCTATTTGTTCCTGTCCTTTCTTCTGCGTGTGTGCTAGGATAGCTCCTGGTGAAAGTTTATTTGACAGGACGCCTCCTGGGACGACGCAGGAGTTCAGGAGGCCTTTCTGTCAGTGCCAGAAAGGATACAGCACTTCTCATGACGCTGGCACAGGGATGAGGAACTTATACAATCCGTCCGCTCACTCCGACTGCATAGCATACGATAATGTGGATTACACATCTGTGTTCCCCTCTATGGACACAACAGTGGAATACATCAAGAGTCCAGAGAGAGAGGAAAGCATCCTGGATTTGTCTGTCTTTAATGGTCATCCTCTGGAAAGGAGGCACCTTCAGTTTCACAATCAGAACAGTGACGGTGATGTTGAACTGGACGATGAGTTCAGGGAGGATCTTTTGCTTTCCATTGGCAGGACGAGGAGACAGGCGTCATTTGAATTCCAGCCTGTCTTTGCTGCTCAGAGCCTCAGCCAGGCTGACCTGGAGAACCTTGCCTACTTCTTCCCTGAGGATCACTTGGCGGAAGCTCGGCCGGAGGTGCAACCTCAGTGGCCCACGCCGAGTGGCCTGACCTCGGCCAAAGCTCTGGAGGTGTGCCAGATAGCTTTGGCCAACTCCACTGTTGGTGCGGTGTGCCGGGGGCTGCTGGGACGCCGCCTGGAAGAAGCCGTGGATCTCTGCATTCTTGACCTGCAGCTCAAAGACGACCTGGGCTGGGAGGAGGCACTGCTGCCATACCTGGAGAACGAGTGCGAGAGGAGGCTGTTGGAAAACCGGACCCAAAGAACCTTGGAGGTGGGCCCACCGGAAACGTCCAGGGAGGTGGTGACGGCGCTGCGCTGCCCCAACTTTTGCAACGGAAATGGAGAGTGTACGGAGTGGGGCTGCCAGTGCTATCCCAGCTACAGCTTCTACGACTGCAGCCTGGCCATCAGTGAGTATCCAGAGACTGTTGACCTATCCTTAATGGGTTAACCAGGTCAATTTTTATGTGCTTAACATGCTCAAACTACACTGCCTTACTACAAAATATAATCATTTTTCTGATGATGAAGAGTAGTCTGTTAAATAACTAATATTCTCTCTTTTGATTGGTTTGTAATGTGCTCCTCTGATAGGCCAGCCAGTAGAAATAACAGATTTGGAGAATGGAGGACTGTGTGACATCCGAGCCTTCAACTGCCGCAACATTCGAGTCTTCGGCCTCGGCTTCATCGACTCTCCCGATCTCAGCTGCCATGCCACCAGACTGAAGGTGAGGAAAGGCAAGGTCAAAGGTCGGGCTGAAAGCCTTGACACACCAAGCCGATGGTCAGCTATCGGTCAGTTTAAGGCCGTCGGTGAGCGTCTGTTGGCCTAGTTTTTGCGTCGTGTCCCACATCGTCGGCTCTAGTCTGCCCATGTCGGAGGCTTTTCAGCTGATTCAGCATGTTGAATCGGCGGTGGAGCTCGTTGGTGAGAGAAATCACTCTGATTGGCTGTACAGCTTAAACGAATCAGAGCACGAGAAGAGAAACAGACTTGAGGAAAGCAAGCCAGCGAGTAAAGTCAAGAAGAAAAACACATAAGGCTCTTCTCATTGTTCATCTCATCTGATCATTCCAGTACACAGGTATTTTCAGTGACATGGCTGTCTGGAATTAGTGAGAGTGAGAGTGGTCTGAAAATGGTCGGCAAACGCTGCTTTGTTTCATGTACGTATCATAACAACGGCTTGTATATGCGTTGTCCTCGGTCTTCCGGTTTCCCATTTTGAATGACGAATACAGACTACCGCGCCTCCTGGTGTGGAGAGTTATTTCCTGTCACGCAGGCGCAGAACGTATGTGTTAACTAGCCCTCAGCTGTAGTCCTTGCGCTGTGTTCGAGTGCAACTTTTTTGCCAAGACATAGGCAACAGTCGGCCTTCATCGCCGCTAATTCTTTGACGTCGAGTAGTTGGTGTGTCTGAGCCATTAAATATGTCCTCTGGATGGTGTTGCTCTGCCTCCACAGTACATGAACGGAGTTTGGGTTCCAGGGGAAAAACAGCGAACAAAAGCCACCTTCCTCAGCTCCAAGGCTTTAGACTGCGTTGTCCCATCTCTGAGCAACACGGCCGTCAATACAGAAGACTTCATGATGGACGACAAACCATACGCACGCTGGGAGATTAAGGTAATGTCTCTGATCTCGTTTGTTGTTTGTTGGCTGTTTTGTCAGAAGCTTTTCTTTTCCAGCGTCAGCTCCTCTCTCTCCTATCCCAGGTCACCAATGATGGCTCACAGTACAGCCAGGCCAAGGTGCTTACAATCTACGATGGCGTCTGCCAGGTCTGCGAGGCATCGCGCTCAGGACTCTGTAAGTTAAAGGTAACTCGCATACAAAAAACAAGTGTTCTTCTCCATGCCCAGTTGTTCATCTCCTCCACACTGATGACTCAAAACATTTACTAAAAAATGACTATTTCAATGTTTTTTTCAAGCCCAGTCCCAGAAAACCCATGCCACCAGTTACAGTAAACAAACCCTTTCATGACTGTCAAAAACTGCATTTATTAAAATCTAAGTAGACAGAACTCACAAAAAGAAGTTCAATCTGCCAGCAATGAGCTTTGCAATTATTCTGAGACAGCAATGAAATGAGATAAAGATAATACATTTTCAATGACACAACAAGACCTCATACATTAATAAAAATGTATAAAATGTGTAAAAGAAACCAACAAACTGTTGGTTAGTAAGTCAGACCTTTCTCAACTCAACTAAACTTTATTTATATAACACTATACATACAATCATGCAGCCAAAAGTGCTTCACAGTGTGAGATTAAAACAGCACAGACAAAAAAACAAAACAAAATAGACAACAATAAATGGAATTTTTGCAAGACTG
The DNA here is from genome assembly GCF_043250625.1 of Sebastes fasciatus. Classification (NCBI taxonomy): domain Eukaryota; kingdom Metazoa; phylum Chordata; class Actinopteri; order Perciformes; family Sebastidae; genus Sebastes; species Sebastes fasciatus. The sequence goes on from NC_133818.1 coordinate 3,355,128, forward strand.
AAATACAAATTTAATATAATTAATATATATATATTAATTATTTTAAATTTGAATTATTAAAATAAATAAAAGTCACTAGAATAAAAATGGGATACATTTTTTTTTTTTATAAATACTAGAGCTGCAATTTAATAGTTGAAAACTAATCAGTTAATCGCCAACTATTTTGATAATCGAGTATTTTTTTTAAGAAAAAAAAGTCTAAATTCTCTGATTGCAACTTCTTAAATGCGAATATTTTCTGGTTTCTTTACTCCTCTATGACAGTAAACTGAATATGTTTTGAGTTGTGGACAAAACAAGACATTTGAGGACGTCATCTTGGGCTTTTGGGAAACACTGATCGACATTTTTCACCATTTTATACAAACCACTAATGGATTAATAAAGAAAATAATCGTTATTTGCAGCCCGAATAAAAAAACAAAACAATGATTAAGACTTAAAACTAAGGCAACAAATGATGGGGCACCTTAAGTTAAAGCCAGGCAAAAAAATATGTCTTAAAGTTTCTTTTAAAAATGTCCACAGAGGTGAAGCTTTCACCAACTTCTTGCGTTTTAAGGGAGGAAAGTCATCATTCATATGACTGCAACAGGTCACTTGTTAACAGAACTAGGAGACAGATGTGATTCAGTGCATGTTTAGTGGAAAAGTGTGGTGAAGCGATTTATACGCTCTGAACAACTTGTAGCTGGTTGAATGACTAAACCAGAGACGGTGTGATTTTCCTCCAAACATGCAGCAGCTGGCTTTTTAAAAACCCAACAAATGTACAGAGGGGGTCCTGCTGTTACTGGAACAGCTTTTTATGGGACTGGAGACAGGACAACATGTAACCTTACAAGCAAGACACCAAGAGATGTGCTTGCCAAAGCTGAACTAAATTGAATTAACTTAAGTAGAGATGGAGCAGATGATATGCTGATTTCCTGTTATGTACCTGGCATCTCCAGATAAAACCACACAAGAAAAACAAACCTTTCTGGATTCTGCCTCAACATGTCAGCGTTTTAAAACAACGTTGTAAATATGAGTACACAAACAAACCTTTTTTTTACTGTCTCTGGCTGCCAGGAGAAGACGTGTAACATCGACGGGATGTGTTTCGCAGAGGGAGTCTCCAGTCCCAGCAGCCCTTGCCTCCTCTGTGACCCGGACACCTCCAAATTCACCTGGTCTGTGAATCAAGGTACAAACAACTCATTGTGAATCTCATCCTACAAAAAATCTTTTTTAATACATCAACAAAATCCCCACAGATAATCTGCCTGGACACTTTTCATTTGTACATATCAGTCAAAAAATAGACATTGTTATATAAAAAGTACACACTATATGGCCATAAATATGTGGACAAGGGTGTCCTGCACCCCTTTTAGTCTGGAGCTGCTTGGCCCCTTAGTTTCAATGAAGATAAATCTTTTTTTAGAGAATAGTGTTCCTCCAGCGTGTTTCTGCCTCAGCTTGTAGCCCACTAATGATGAATAACAGTATTTATCTTACTGCATTAGTGCAGTGGCAGTCGTGGTAGGCTGTTACTGTGGTAGCCGTCCCACTGTGGTCCTGTTTGTCCCCATTAGCAGATCAAAGCAACGGAGGTTTAAGTTTCCCAGCATGCCCTGACCTGTCACTTAACCACTCTGAGACAGAGGGGAGCGGAGGAGAGGGGGTAAATCACATGCTTGATTACCACAGCTGCACACACAGACAATCATCCTTACTTACACTCAACAAACCACAGGTCCGTTGTAACAGTGAGGCTGTAATAGCTGTGCACTGCGATGAATGACCAACTTAACACGTCGTTTAGTCTCACATTCATCCTTCAGGCCTGAATTTTAAATGAGTTTCCAAGAATAATCTGCCCAATGTGGTGAGATGTTCCTCTTCTACTCGGTGCAGTTGTATAAATAAGGCATGAAATTCTTGAAACAAGCGCCAGACATATTTCAATCAATCAATCAATCAATCAATCAATCAAACTTTATTTGTATAGCACCTTTCATACAGGTTAGTGCAGTTCAGAGTACTTCACAGATGACTGACAAGCCGGAAATAAGACGGAACAAGTGCGGACCGTGAAAACAACAGACAAAAACAAAAACAATTCAGCAATTTGACAATTTGAGACCAATGCACACGAGACAATAAAATGAAAGAAATGTAATAAAATAGATTTAAAAGCTATAATAGTAGTAAAACAATGTGAAGTAAAAAAAATAGATTAATAAAATTAATTAGTTTAATAATTAATAAAATAACGATAAAATAGAATACAATTTTACAACTTAAATACCATAAAATAAGTAATTAATAAAATAACAATAAAATAGAATAAAATGTTACAACTTAAATACCATAAAATAAGTAATTAATAAAATAACAATAAAATTGAATAAAATGTTACAACTTAAATACAACATAATAAGTAATTAATAAAATAACAATAAAATAGAATACAATTACACAACTTACTGTTCCAGAGCGTTATAGCTAGACAGTTAGGTTAGGAATTCAGTAACAGCAATAATCTAATTAATCAGTTTCTTAACATATAACCATCATGCTGAGCAGGTGTTTCCTGGGATTATTGTCACTTTCTTCCTATTAAACATCTGCGGGGAAATAGTGATCTCAGTAAGTGGATGCCACATGATCTGAGAGCTCCATGTGGAAAGAAAAGCTGGAAACCCCTCCAGACATGGACATGTGTGTTTACAATGATTCTTCCAGGAACAGCCTGGCTGGAGGAATGTTTCTGCCAAGGCAAGCTCACTTGTAAAGAGTTTATTTCAGGACAGGAAGTAGATTCTGTCACCGAAACACAAAGGCTTGTAGTTGATGTAATGGTCAATAAGAAAGGAATAACTGTTTCTCAAATTTGTCCTCCTCTGTCTTCAGTCAACGAGCCGCCGGCCTTCCACCGGCTTCAAAGCCACCTGCGGACATTTGCCGGGGAGAACTTTGTCTTCCAGTTCGCAGCATCAGACCCCGAGGGCTCGGCACTCCTCTTCCAGCTGGAGGAGGGGTCGAGGGGGGCCGTCCTCTCGCCCGCCGGCCTCCTCATCTGGAGGGTCCCATCGCTTCCTGAGGAGGAGGGACGTCAATCGAGGCGCTCCTTTCGCTTCACGCTGTCGGACGAGTGCAATGCCCAGAGCACCTTCACCGTGGAGGTAGAGTTGGAGAAGGAGAGATCAGAGGGAATGGTGCAGGAAGGATTTATGGGCATTAATGCTCACAGTACTGTTTAAAGATTGTTAAATATATCAGTAAAAACAGGTTGTGTCTTAACAGTGTCTCTCTTTTCCATCTATAACACAGATTGACGTGGTGCCATGTGGGTGTCAGAACGGAGGTACATGTGTGACGGATGTCAATTTCCCTGCTGGCAGTGGGAAGTACCTGTGTGTGTGTCCCGAGGGTCAGCAGGGCGACCTCTGCGACGAGGATGTGGACGAATGTCTGTCAGCCCCGTGCACAGCCGGCAAGTGCATTAACACAGCCGGCGGGTACAGATGTGAGTGTCCTCCGGGGCTGAGAGGTAAGAATAATGAAATCTATCACAAAAATAGAGCCCTTGATTTTTAAAGCTCACTAAAAGCTTTACATCTGTTGGCCGTTTCTGGCATAACGTTTGCAGGTGTAGAGGATCACAGTTATGCTTTATGATCGCAGAAACAATTCCCTGTGTGTGGTTTTGGCAGGTGTGACGTGCCTGGAAGATATCAATGAGTGTGAAAGGAAGCCGTGTTTCCCCGGAGTCCAGTGCTTCAACAGCTTTGGCTACTATGGCTGCGGCCCATGCCCTAAAGGCATGCTGGGAAACGGGACAATATGTACAGGTAAGCATGAGCACACTATGCATATGTTTAAGGTGTTTAAGATACCGTGCTTGTGGCTTAATTGTTCAATTTTGATCAGCTACTAAGACAATATTCACACAGAACTTCTTACAGTGCACACAAACAAGACCCGTTATACATGATGAGAAAGCTCCTACCACCGAACCTGAATCACATTAAGAGGCATAACATCAGATACTGCTGTTGAAATGACGTGTAGAGTTCTAAGAGCTCACATAATAAAACATTTTCTATATAATTATTTGCATGCAAAGATTTCTCTGCGGCTGTTGTACTATCAAGTTGGATAAGAGCATCAGCTAACTGCCCTGAACGTCTCTGAAGAACACAGTACTGGCGTTGAATGGAAACCAGATGGCTGATGGCCGCTGATACCTCTGCCTCCCTCCATGTGCTCACTTTGAGTTGCAGCGACTGCTACCTGGAGTTAATGCTTTGAAAACACTGCCGCTGTGGGAGAACTGCTTCCAGCTAAGCTTAAATTGCTCAATCTTGTTTGTGTACATGCACAGAGTACACAGTAAACACATCACTAATAGATGCTAATACTACATTTTTATACATCTGATATTAATAAAGGTCCTGCAGCTGCTTCACAGTGAACACCTCCCAGCAGCTAGGAGTCTGTAGTAAAGCAGGAATGAATGCTGCAAGGCTGCATAACTTAAAGACTCATTTGTGGCTTCTTGTTTGTGGCTTTGTTTGTATTTGTTAGTTAGTGGTTAGTGGGGAACTCCTCTTGGTTGCAGACACACTTTTTTTTTGGTTAAAGCGGCTGTTTTGTTACTTCCTGCAAACTTTTCAAGGCTAATCAGTCTCTCTTTCCATTCTGAGGGCATGTGAACGCAAAGTTGTTTTACATTCATGCTACCAGTGAACACATCACCATGCTTATTTGAGGCAGCCAGGTTCGTTTCTAGCTGTGGTGACAGGTTGACATAGATGTTATGATGTGCAAAAGTTCAACAAGGTGCTAGCCAGATAAATGCAGAACTTGTGTATTTAAAGTTCATAATACATGGCTTTAAAACAAACCTGGGCTGATTAGCAGTTGCAAATCATCTCAAGTGTTTGTGTTGAGTTCTTGCAATTGCATTGTTGTCCTTTGAGTAATCAAAGAACCTCCAAACCTGGCATCTAAGCAAACCGAGGTGTATGTTTCAAGACATTATCGTCCCTGATGGAAAACTTGGCTCACGGCAAAGCACGCAGCATGAATTACTGTCAGCAACGTATTGTGTGTCATTTTTATGGAACTTTGTAAAAGTAGACTCCTTGGATTTCCTCATCCTCTTTGTTTTACTGCTTCAGTCCTCTGAACGTCTCCAGCAAAGGGACTTTGGTTTGACTTATTTGACCTCCTTGTTCAGTTCAGTGCAAAAGATGCATGTGTCAAGGGGCCGTTAGGAACTGCACCGGGAAGTTCCTAAATCATAAATGTCATGGATGCAAAGCCGACTGTGGTGAAGGTTTTTTCTTTGACTCTTTTTCTTTTTTTCTTTCGTCTGCTGTTGACATCAGAGCTGCAGTCAAAAGCACACGAGTCAAGACTAGGTTCACATGTCTAAAGTACAAATACTGCTGAAGTAGTTTCTTAAAGATCAGAAGCTCTGTTTTAAACAACATCAAACTAATCAATTTACGAAAAAGTCAAGACTCAGAAGCTTTGTGATGATGTAATCTGCCTCTGTTAAGCAAGAGACGTTGGCTGAGACAACGCAGGGTAAATCAGAGTCAGGTTTGTTTGACTTGCTGCCAGTGTTTCCTGCTACGCTCGTGGCTTGTAAATGTGTTGATAGGCTGTGAGTGGTTCTCATGCCTCATTGAGATCTTTGCACAAACTCGATCCAAAGTCTCGTCTCTTGCTGAGCGTCTGTCTTATTAAAAACAACCACCCAGGCTACAGTATATTCTTCAATCCTTCACCTCTTTGCTACTGGTTCATTGCAATGTGGGTGATCTAGAGACTGAATAGGAAGTAGTTCCAGAGCATCAGATAAAGGCGTCATATGGCAATCCAAAATATAATCTTTGTTTTTCTTCATACAGCAGTCCCCATCTCTCCCACATCTGCTCCTCTTCCGACGGTCTACAAGATACCAGATGTTCTGCTGCAACCACCCAAAATAAAGACAGACACTTTCCGGAAGACCTCAAGTGGTAGCTCCCCGCAGTCAAGGGCTGAGGCGGGGAAGACAATTCCAAGGATTGACCCAAACCGATCACAAACTAAGACCGCTGCTTTGAGATGGATTCCAGGAAAGAGCCTGAACCCGGCGCTCACTAAGGCAGAAACTAACAAGAGCGTCACAGCAGTTACACCAATCATGTCCCAAACAAAGACTAATGCTTTGAGTAGAATTAAACTTAACACATCCACAACTAACACAGACACTTTCAGTAACATCTCAGGAGTTACACTGGACCAAGTCAAGCCTGATCAGCCCAAAATCAGCAACACTATTGCCAAGACATCCACTGTAGTCCAACCTGCGGGAAGTGGCAGACTAGCTTCAGGTAAGCCCAACGTTTCCAACAATGTCTATCAACTTGTAGTGGACTCTGCTGAGCCCATTTAACAACATTTAACAACTTATTAATGGACGCTTGGAAGGCCCTACTGACCACAGTTTGTGTCTCAGGATCTGGTCAGTCTCCGGCTGTGAATGTGTCGGCTACGTGTGCCAGCAGGCCCTGCTTCCCTGGGGTCCAATGTATCAACCGCAGGCCGCCACACGTGGGCTATGTCTGCGGCCGTTGCCCGCCCGGCCTGTACGGCAACGGACGCGTCTGCATGAAGAACGCCAAGGCAGGTAAGGGATTTCTTTCTGAACATTTGATTTTGCAGTTTTGTAACCAATGGACCTGCAGCTCTGACACCTAGTTGTGACATCTCCATTCACATAAAAGAAAATTAGAATACAAATAAAAGAATGCATGCATGAATATCAACATACATGACTAAATAAAGCAGATCCAGATGAAAACATTTGTCAGGAATGTGGAAACTCTCCAAACATTGTGGGCTACTTTATTTTGTTGTTATTATGTTCGGGTTTCCCTGATGTTGTTTTTCTTGGTTGAAAGGATGACAGTTATTGCAGCAGATAAATCAATTTTAGTGTTTGGAACCTGGATGCTCGACCGCAAAGTTTCAACAGAAGATTGCTGAACATTATATTGTCACAAGTGGAGCAGGGGGGTCTTAACTACTGAGAAGAGGCACTTTCATTCCAACTGAAGTCCCTTTACTGTGGATGGTGTTGGTCTGGAAAGTCACAAGGCGGAACAAAGTGTTAATGCACATGAGTCAGTCAGCCTCAAACAAGACATGAATCCCTTAAATCATTTTGCAATGCTGTTCTGCAGAAAAATTGTTCTCTTAACATTTTATTTGTGCAAGGATTGATTGTCCAAGATGCCATTATTTAAACAGATTTCCCTTCTCTCCCGCTTGACTTTACTTTATTATTATTTTTCTATTCTCGTGCAGCACAAATGCAGTTTACAGATTTGCCACCATCAATTTGTGTGGAGCATGTGGAGAAATTGTGACAGGCTAGTTACGGTTTCTAAGCTATGATTGGACAATAACTGTTTGGGCGGAGGGGTTAATTTGCCTGAGGCACTGATGTCACCTCCTGTCTTTCCTCAGCATCCAATCACCTCCCTCAGCAGCAGACGCTAGGCAAAACCAGCCGATCCCAGCACGGAAGCAGCAGCAAAGTCTCACAGCTCCACCTTCCCAACCTGCCCAGCAGGCACGGCATCAAACACCTGTCCTGGTCTGTGACTAGAGCTAACCGAGATAATGCACCACACCAGGTTCCTGCTTCAGGGAGGGGAGGCGGGACAGGGAGGAGAGAGGCGGTCACTGTTGCTTTGAGAGATATTCCCAGAACATCAAACAGCGCCCTCCATGTCACTGCAAATACTCACATCCCCCGCCACAGTGCCAACCTCAGATCGGACGCCAGGACGTACACCAGATCTAGCACGACTATCTCCAGGGATTTTATGGTTCCCCATGTGACGGTCTCCAAGGTGAGTTGACCATTTTTGTGCCTCATCTTGATGTATAGGTGACAATCACCTTCATTCTATGTTTATCTCCCAGCAGTCTGAAAGGGCATTGACTGGTGCCACACCTGGCAAAGTGACGCAGTCCAAACAGACAACCCAGCCCCAGCTCAACCACCTGGCATCCACCCAGACCAAACCCTGGACCCCTCCAAGACCCGCCTTCCCTCTTACAGCAGCCCTCACCGCTCCGTCGTACTCGCTGTCTGAGTCAGAGTTCTCTGCAGATGGTGATGAGGCTGAGCCTGGATCTGAAGGTCCAGAGATGCCGCAGATGGGCCCGGCATTGACCTTCACAACGCCGGGAAAGACGGTGTACAGCCCCTCACTACAAAGAGCTACCGCCATCCAGCCAGGAGTTAGGATTGGTATGACGGTGGACAAACATGTGAGGACTTGCGCTGACCGGCCATGTTTTCCTGGTGTCCCGTGTGAACCAGCCATGGATGAGGGTTTCCGCTGCGGGAGGTGTCCTGTAGGATACACAGGAGATGGACGAGCCTGTCGAGGTACGGCTCTTCAACTCGTTTAATGATAGGAAGAATTATGAAAAACATTTATCACCTTCAGCTTTAACATCTCTGTCTGTTTTTCAAGCTGTTTGCAGGCATACGTGTGGCAGGAACATGGAGTGTGCTGCGCCCAACACGTGCCGCTGCAAACCAGGCTACACTGGATTCGACTGCCAGACAGGTAAACAAATAAACGGCTTGTATAAATTATTTTAGCTATTATTTCTCTCTATGTATTTATTTGTTTGTATATTGTTGTTATTTTATATTCATCCATATTTTCTCAGCCATCTGTGAGCCGGATTGTGTGAACGGGGGTGTTTGCGTTGCTCCGGGTGTGTGTCACTGTCTCAGAGGGTTTCATGGAGAAACCTGTCAAGAAGGTAAAGCTTGCCTCCTTTTCCCAGTTAAAGCTACTACAAGGAACTTTAATCATGTGTTGATTTGGGCGGTCCCTGTGGACAAAAGCGGTAGTCTATGCATCTTCCCATAATATTACAAATGAATTAATTTTCTTAAATTTGTCGTGGTAGAAAAGTAAAGATTATAAACCATCACATAATGAATGAACTGTTAGAAATGATATGACTAATTGAAATGCGTCTCTGCAGCTCTGTGCAGGTTACCGTGTGAAAACGAAGGCACCTGTGTGGGACTGCAGACTTGTTCGTGTCCTTATGGGTTTGTTGGACCTCGTTGTGAGACCAGTGAGTTCACCGTTACTCCTGTTTTTTCCATATTCACTTCTCTTACTCCTACTGTCATGGTTGTGATGTTTTCTTGTTGTTGATCGTAGTGGTGTGTAGCCGTCACTGTCACAACGGAGGCCGGTGTGCGTCTCCAGACGAGTGCATGTGTCTGACAGGCTGGACCGGACCGTCCTGTGAGACCGGTGAGTGTGTTTAAGAGTGTTTTAGTGTGTGTGTGTGTGTGTGTACTGACCTCTCAGTGCTGATGCTCTCGTCTCTCTCTCCAGCTCTCTGCTCTCCCGTGTGTCTCAACGGAGGTTTGTGTGGTCGGCCGAATGTTTGCGAGTGTCCTCGGGGTTTCTACGGAGCACAGTGTCAGAATGGTACATTTACAACTTCAGCCATCAATAAGTGTTTCAGTAGTTCAAGCATTCATTGGGTTATTCTTAAATCAGGTTTAAAAAGGCATCATTTGAATTTCAGACAGAGTAAGTTCCCATGGTTGATTTTTATTTTCTTTCTTCCTCGTCCAGCTGTCTGCAGTCCTCCCTGTAAGAACGGCGGTCTGTGTATTAGAAACAACGTGTGCTCCTGTCTGCAGGGATACACCGGGAGGCGATGCGAGAAAAGTCAGTCTTTCGTCCTCCTCCCTCCTCATCATCATTTCTTTGTCCAATTTATTTCCATCATCCTTCCTCCATTTGTCAACATTCTCCACTTGATTCTGCTTTTCGTCCCTCTCTTCCTCCTCTTCGTCCTGCTTTCCTAACATCTTCCTCAAGCAGTATCCTCTTCATCATATTCATACTTTGCCATCATCTTCTTTCTCATCCTTCGCTCTCTTCTTCTGCCATCTCATTCTCTTCCTCTTTTTTATTTAATGAGCTGAATTTTCTACATAAGATCAAATAAAATCTGGTCACTTAGTCCTGTAATGTTGCTTCTAACTTCACCTTTAAATCATTCCTCTCTCTCTCTCTCTCTCTCTCGCTCTCTCTGCAGGTGTGTGTGAGCCCATGTGTATGAACGGCGGCAGGTGTGTCGGCCCAGATGTTTGCGATTGTCCGTCAGGTTGGCGAGGAAAGAGATGTGATAAACGTAAGTGCCGTGGTACAGGAATCAGATCCGTACAGATTCTTTACATTTAAAACATCATCCTCCTCCGGGCCAACCTGTTGGATCCCATGATGCATCAGTGTGAACACCTACCTGTCTTTCCCTCTCAATGTCATCACAAATCGACACCAAAACTTGTTTGTTAAGCACGAGGTCAATCTGTCCAGAAACTATCCAGCCAACAAAGCAAAAACAGAAAACTCATAAGATGTAAAACTCATAAGATTATTGTTTAGTCCATAAAATATAAAGAAATAGTGAAACATGCCCATCATAAGATGTCTTCAAACATAGTTGCTTTGTCCGACCAAATCCAAAGATATTCAATTTACAATGATACAAAACAGAGAAACACTGAAATCTTCACATTTGAGAAGCTGAAATTAGAGAATATGTGCTTGATAAATGGCTTAAGAGTGCGTCATCTTAATGTAAAACTCACCAAACTGGAGCAAGAACGGTGACACTGTCCAGCCGAGTTGTGAACAGATGCTTCCCATATGGAAAGCATCAGCTCTAATGTCTGCAGGGTTTTATGGGGCTGACCTTCAGACTTCTCAGGGAGATGCTGCTGAAGCGACGGCTACCTAAAAGACATCCAAACATCAAGGAAGAGGGGATTAACCACAGCTAAGCATTATCTGTTGAAGCAGTGTGTAATCAGCCCCGCCCTCCTCCTTCATCAGTGAACACCTTAAACACCTGTCACTCATCTGGATGGCCTGTCGTCTGTCATTAGGCATCTGTAAAGTCTCCACACCTGGTTTGATCTTTACTGCAACATTTGGTTTCCTTTTTTTTTTTGCCTCCATTTCCTTCATTGTTGTTGTTACTTTCTTGACCTCTCCAACATAATTAAAAATAATGAAAGAAAACTAAAATGACTGAAAAACAGAGGAACTGAAGTATTAATTACTCAATCAATTACTCGCCCCGTGTTACCTTGAATTCTTAAAAAAAACTTTGTTTTTCTCTCATGCCTCCGCGGTGAATGGAGAATCCAAAAACGGTGAAGTCTTAATGAATTGAAGTAAATGGCGGCCGTTTTCATTCTTAAAGTCTCAGAGCAGTCATGTCTCCAGTCCTTGCAGCTCTAATGTGTAAGTGTTGTGTCGTCTCTCAGCCAGCTGTCTGCAGAAGTGTCTGAACGGAGGGGAGTGTGTAGGAGCCAACACCTGCCACTGCGTCCCGGGCTGGCAAGGCATGCTCTGTCAGATCCGTGAGTATCCCAACAAAATACACACAAACTCATCCACAGAAAATGCATTTCATCTACTCTTAATATCACTCGGCTGCCAGTCAAAATATGCCACAGAAAACTTGGCTGATTCATATGATTGCATAGTCCAGGAGTTACTGTACCCTCTGACGTATCGTTTGTGTGTGTGTTACTCCTCAGCTCACTGTGAACAGAAATGTCTTTACGGCAGTCGATGTGTCCGACCCAACGTCTGCGCCTGCCGGAGTGGATATTCTGGTTCTCTTTGCTCCAGAGTGGTAAGAAGGACTGAACATGAAGCGTTGATTTTTAGTTAAAGGGGGCTCAGCGTTTGACTTTATAATGACTTTCAATCACTTAAACTTAAAGAAAATAAATGTGGCCTGGAAATGTTCCTTTTTCTTGGCTATTTAAAAGTCTTCTAGTCAGGTTTTCACTCCTTCGAAATGAGATAAAGGTCTGAAACAAGTGCCATAATTGCATTTTAGGTGCCTTGCTGAGCAGCTTTAGGAAGGAATGCACAAACGTCTCAGTTATGTTCTCTGCAGCTGGTCTGAGACTCACGCATGTATGAGAAAACTGGAAACACGTGAAAATGAATCCAATCTCATGAATTGACCAGTGACACATGATGATGTATTATGGAAGCGCAGTGAACAAAAAAATATGGATGTGAATGCTGCAGTGATCAAAGCAAAATGTAGCGCTGCGGTGTTTTGATTGTGAACATTTTATCTTTTTACCTTGCCAAAATTCAGCCTCAAGATCTCCAGCTGTTTAACCTCCTTTTGCACCATGCAGGCACAGGCCTTGTGTTTTTCAGCTGGAAACAAAAATGATGTATGCAAATCTTTCCGTAATATTTAGGCTTCCTATTTGTCATGAAAGTTAAAGAAGGCATATCTGAGAATCTGACAAATTCATAAGCTGCTACTTTGACATGTTTTCTTGTTGCTTTTCAGTGTCAGCCATTAGAAAACCTTTTTGTTTTTTTCAGCTCCCTATTGCCCGAGGTTGAGACCAACTTACAACCAACAGACACCAGACAGTTGGAGTTCAATCAGCCGCGATAAAACCTTCAGGTGAAACGGAGCGTCGTCAAATGGAAACCCAAAGTGTCTCTTCACTGGGAAACAAAGCTGAGTAAGGTTTCATCTCTGAGCACTTAGAAAAAAACTGGAAGCAGGTGGGGAATTTAGGTTTATACAACTTGATAGCAGCAAAAACACGTGAAAAAAAGACTTTTAGAAGTGGTTATTTCTTGATAAACTACCATTTATGTGTTCTCTGCTAAGCATCTGCAGCTGTAGCAGGTGTTGACAGGTAGGATTAAATGATATGAGGATGTTACCTGTGTAACCTGATCTCTCTGAGTAACCTGGTTTCTTGAGTGCATGTATGAAAACTGGATCATTGTGATGATGAAGTGGTTATTTATCCAGAAACACTTCCAAACTCCAATACTGACACATACAACATGTCAATTAAGCAGTTTTGGAGCTCATAGATCTCGGCTAATGGTTTCCCCTCGCTTCCAGTCTTTGTGATAAGCTAGGCTAATGAGACCATTTCATCATTCAGTATCTGTAACACCATATTCTCTTTAAATGGCAGATTTCTTATTTCATCTTACATGAAACACTTCATGATTACAAGCAGCTATTTCATTCAATGGTCAGACTGATCATTTAAAAGCTACAGATTTTATTGTAAATCATGTTCGGGTTCTACACTACAAACCCAAACCTCTGTATGAGTATTTATTTATTTGGTTGTTTTATATTGTCACATACTTCTTGTTGTATATATCTTAATCCCTGTATAATCATTGTTATTTCTTATTCAAGCATTGTTTATTGGTTGTTTTGTAAGAAAACAAATAAAGGTCCTGTAAAGGTGTTTATTTCTTTTTTTTTACATTTTTGGATCTGATTTGCTCAAATGAAGGCGACCCGGACTTGGAAGAAGTCAGAGGACAAGTTCCAGTTTGAGTTTGTGTCAGATTAGATTAGAAGAAGCTTGTTTGTTGAATCAAATTTTATGCAATCATTTTTAACATAACCACATAAGTTATTATCGATTCCAACTTCACTTTTGATAAACATATCAATAGGTAGTTCAGTCCTGTTTTATTTAAAAAAATTTGATGATTTCTATCATTCTATCAGTTATTCATGCGTTTATTTTATCAATAATTGACTATTGTAATTCAATCTTCACCTGCCCAAACAATAAAACACGTTCACGCCTTCAACGTATACAAAATGCTGCAGCCAGGCTGTTAACTCGATCAAACAAAAGAGATAATATCACCCCCATTTTAGCCTCCCTGCACTGGCTCACAGTTAACTTCAGGATTGATTATTTTTAAAGCGTAACATGTTCTATCCCCAGCAAACATCTGTGAACTTTTATGCCCCTATCTTCTAAAGCTCTACAAACAGTCCCCCGATCTATAGATTAAATCTAAGTGTGCTTTAGCTGTCACAGCACCAAAACTCTGGAAAAGCTTCCTGTTGAATTTTGTCTTGCAACCTCACTCATTTCTCTTAAATCGCTACTACAAACTCACTTTTATAAACTTTGTTGGATGTGTTTCTTGTTATTTTGTATTATTTAAATAAAGTTATTATTATATGATCCCATCATACTAAAATAACAATAACACCTGTTCAATGTTGGGTTCCTAAAAGTGTCAGACCTCACCTTTTGTATCATGGTTGGATGTACTGCATCTGTCTCCTTGTACCCATAATCCCTTGTTAACAGCTGTTCATGGAGCTGAAGACCTCCAACATGGCCACCAGAGGATGAGTTACCTGAAGGTCAATATAAGATGAGACAATCACACAATGTTCAAGATGTTTTAATAACATTATGATGTTTAGAATTTGTTTATGAGAAGCGTTTATTTAGCTGATGTTTTTTGGGAGCGGGCAGCGCCAGAGAAGCATTTGACTTTGCTACAGGGGCCAGACAAGTTCACGGCCAGCGGGTACGGGGCCACAAAGGCGGAGAGGAAATGAGGATTAAAAGATTAATGAGGCCGCATTAGCTCCAGACCAATTAGGATTCCTCTCTGCCTGCCTCTCCCTGACTCCTGCCTCTGCACGGCCGAACACTAAAGAGCCGGCTGACTTCTTACGACTGATTAGGACGGAGCTGGACGGTTTGTTAGGACCACAGCAGGAGCAACAAGCTCGGTCCTCTGTTGATATTTGTTGCCATCACTCTAATCCCTGTGTGATTCTTTACAAATTTAAGGAAGATATATCTGCTTCCTGTTGCAAGAAGGTGACCTTTGACCTCAAGAAATCTTATTTTATATGCTTACTTACTGGAAACAGGCTGGAAATCTTCAATATTTTGCAAGAAAAAAACCTTCTAGAAATGATCATTAGGGCTTTACTGCCCTCTGGTGGTAATAATAATAATAATAATAATAATATCAAGAATATAAAACTGCACAGAAATGCAGATAAAACTTAAAGATCACATCAACAGGTTTAAATTAATTTCCCGTTCATGATGAATGAAATCAACAACCTGACTTGTAGGTTGCTCCGAGCTTTTACAGCAACACTCACAAGGCATCGTCCCTTCACAGATATTTATATCCACCCCCAAAGATGGCACTGGGCAAGGTGGAGGAGGTGGAGGAGGAGGAGGAGGAGGGGAGGGGGTGCATGTGTTCATCCTGGTGGGCACTCACAGGACGGGACGGGCGGGTCCACCTGGACTGTTCACTCAGTGGAAGCTCAGAGACGCCGCCAAGGCTGCAAAGTTGTCCTCTGTCCTGCAGGACGCCAACAGGCGGGACACAAACATACACACACACACTAGTTATTAGTAACCTGCAGTGTGAATCACTACGTTAAAGTGACCATCAAGTTCATCTGCTGAGTGTGAAGGAAACATGATGTGTGAGAAGATTTCATTTGGGTTAAAGGAGTTTACTCCTCTTTCTCTGCATTGGTTGATTGGTCAACTCTGAATGAGGACACAAAATAGGAGGCAAAAAATAAATGTAATTTTTGTGTAAATGAATGCTTTAGTTGAGGGCAGCAGTCATTTCACCTGTCTAATTTCTTTGTGGAAAATTTGAGTGATGAGGACACAGTTCACTGGTGTAAAGCATTTTGTTTTGTTATGCACTATAGTGAGATATTGAAATGAAATGAAATGTTTTGAAATAGAAATAATCCCCTTTTCTGCAGCTATTTGGTTTTATTTAAACTGCACTGTGTTGATGAAACACGTTGCATCATGTATGGAAGGTGAAGCATGATATTTACTTTATTTCCTGAAGTGTTTTGATTAAATGCATATTGGCACAGACATGTTGTCTGCAGCAGCGTCAATCTAAGACCCAGCCCATTGACATGTGTCCTCTGTAGTGGACATTTTGTCCACATGCATATCCTCTTACTCTTTTGACCTACTCTATCAACCCTTGGTGTATTGTAAAGAGGACATCATGGGCTTTCCAGTGATATGGCATGTGTTTTTTTAATCAATTTGAATGTATTCTTGGTTTAATATCACTCTACAGTCTTTTCACACTGAAATAGTCCTGTAGTCCACTACAGTGGACAATAAAAATAAAGTTTAACAACCTAAATTGTTAAGATTTTCTTTTAACCCTAAATAGGAAGGAAATCACAAAAAAAAGTAATTGGAAGACACTTTTTTAAATTCGGTTCCCAGGAGGATATGATCCAGAACATGTTTGCTAGACTTCATGATTAGTCTGTTTGTTATTGAACCCTGAATATCGCCCCAAATATCCATATTGTTGCTCTGAGTCTATCCTCGGCTGTGAAGGCCTCATATCGGTGGAGCCTAATTTAAACCTGTATCCTCCAGACCACAACAGGTGCCTCCTCCTCCCCTCCTCCTCCCTTTAGGCTCCACCTGTCTTCCCTTCTCCGCGGCGGCCTGGCGACCCAGAAAGCAGCCGTCATTCATTAGCAATGGTATGCCGATGGGCCGGACGCACGGCGCAAACCCCCTCGGTCACCGGATCGGAGGCAGCTGCTCGGCCCCCCGGTGCTATTTTCACCCTGAAGGATAAAGTGATGTGCGGGAGCCGCACGCACGGCCCCAGCAGCCCTAGCAGCTCCAGTCAGCTCCAGCAGCTCCAGTCAGCTCCAGCAGCTCCAGTCAGCTCCAGTCAACTCCAGCAGCTCCAGTCAGCTCCAGCAACTCCAGCAGCTCCAGTCAGCTCCAGCAGCTCCAGTAGCTCCAGTCCTCCCCCAGCAGCTCCATTCAGCTCCAGCAGCTCCAGTCAGACCAGAGCAGAGCCAGGATGAAGTCCACTGCAGGCACCGACGGCTTCACCTCTGACCTGGACGACCTGGACAGCGGCAGCGACAGCTCGGACGGCGGCTGCAGCCCCCGCAGAGAGCCGGGTGAGGTGGCTGAAGAGGAGGCCGGAGGAGGCTCCCGGAGAGGCAGACGGAGGAGAAGGCGGAGACGCAGCAGCGGTGGAGACGCGTGCGTCGCCGGTGTGAGCAAACAGAGGCAGGCGGCCAACGCAAGGGAGAGGGACAGGACGCACAGCGTGAACACGGCCTTCACGGCACTCCGCACGCTTATCCCCACCGAGCCCGCCGACAGGAAGCTCTCCAAGATAGAGACGCTGCGCCTGGCCTCCAGCTACATCTCCCACCTGGCCAACGTGCTGCTGCTGGGGGAGGACTGCCGGGACGGACAGCCATGCCTCGGTTACCAGAGCATCCTGCACGGCACCACGGTGCACAGCGCGCCCTCACTGAGGCCCATCTGCACCTTCTGCCTCAGCAACCAGAGGAAACTGGTGAGCGGCCACTTACACCTGTTGCACCATGGTAACGTGCAAAAAAAGAGCCCATTACTGTCTCCTGCAATGCAGAATTGCTCGGGGGCTGATTTTTACGCAGCACCTATTTCAAGGTCACTCCATCCAGTGTGATACTTTTAGAGCAGATGATGCACCTGTGCAGGCTGCATCTTCTCTATGTTTGAAATAGAATTTCAGGTGCTGAGTTTGCGCGGGTCAAAGGTGATCTGAGTTGACCAAAGTTGACACCTGTTGCACCATGGTAACATGTACAAAAAGAGCCCATTACTATCTCCTGCTTTGCAGAATTTGCTCGGGTGCTGATTTTTACGCAGCATCTATTTCAAGGTCACTCCATTCAGTGTGATACTTTTAGAGCAGATGATGCACCTGTGCAGGCTGCATCTTCTCTATAGTAGAAATAGAATTTCAGGTGCTGAGTTTGCGAGGGTCAAAGGTGATCTGGGTTGACCAAAGTGGCACCTGTTTCTCCAGTGATTGACGACACAAAAAGAAAACAAGCTGTGGTGCCTTCAAAGGTTTTAGTGCTTCACTCAGTTACACTGGATCCTCCTCTGTAGAATGGATCTTAAAATGAGAAAACTGTTTTAGGTAAATATCTGGCACACTCCAAAACTAATGGATTAATGTGATGTGTTAAAGGAGAATT
Source organism: Sebastes fasciatus (assembly GCF_043250625.1). NCBI lineage: Eukaryota > Metazoa > Chordata > Actinopteri > Perciformes > Sebastidae > Sebastes > Sebastes fasciatus. The sequence continues at coordinate 3,373,101 of NC_133818.1, forward strand.
GATTATGAATAATGATGAATTACAGGTAACCAGTTAACTCCTTATATTTATACAGATAACACCAGTTTGAGAGTGCTGTAGATGAAAAATTAGGTTCCAAAATGGATTAAAAGACACCACAAAGCACCATGGTAATGGAAAAGTGCTGTAAATATTCTAAATGTAAATTGATATTATTAATATTAAACAACACTGATGACTTTCACCCAGTGAACGATCATTTCTATCCTAAATACACACGTGTAGTAGTGGATTAGAAGTGTTTACAGTAGTTTGGCTGGACACCTTGCAGTTATAAATAGAGGCTAGAAACTGTCACAAGATCATTTATATTATGTCAATATTACCTTTATGCAAAACTGTATTTTCACATTACAGCAGCATAAACTTTAGTATTTTTACTGGTGCTCTGCAAACATTTATTTGTCTCATAAAGTCTTCAAATCTTAATTTTGCCTCCACAGCTCAGAGATGGAGGGAAGCACTCAGCTGCTGTGTGAAGCCACGCGGCTCCGGACAGACGGGGAGTCCACCTTGATGTTGTTTACATGTAGACATACACCTGTAGGACTTTGTACATAATATAAATATATTTATTTTTTGGATTAGACTAGAGAAACAAATTAACACTGAAAAGCACTTTCTGTTCACGTTGGTGAGCTTCTGAACCTCGGTGTTTTGGTTGAGCTGTAACCTGAGCCGATGTGTAAAGTTGCACCTGACGGGGGGGCTATTTTAGTCCCACGAATAGTATAAACTACCCCACCACCGCCACCCCATGCCCAACTCCTTAAAAAAAGCCTCGTCGCCTTCAGTCACATGTAGGAAACTGAAGAGCAGCTACTGCAGCGGTTGCTGTCAGTTGAGCGCCGTTAACGCTGCTGTCAGAAATATCACAATTATTCAGAGGCACTTTAAAGGATCGTTAACTTTTCTACCATCTCTACCGTACCCTGCAACAAGGGATAGCACTATTTGTTTTTACCTAAAGCACTACCATAAATATGTGCTTCTGTTAGGACTGCTCGATTATGGCAAAAAAAACAATCACGATTATTTTTGGTCAATATTGAGATCATGATTATTGAACACGATTACTCATTGACTTGCATTTAACGTGCATTTATTGAACTTAAAAAAGTGGATTTCCTTGAACTTTAAATATATAATTTAACAAAAAAACAAAACAATTATCTTGCTCCATAAGCGTCGGAAGGGAAAAAAATGAAAATAAAGTTTGATTAATGGCCCAGCCCTCATATCCGTTACATCTAATCTTTTATTTTTTGGTGCATTAAAGGGTTACCTTTAAAGCTGGGTGAATTTTAGATGCACGATTGCATACAAAGCTAATGGAAAGACACGATTTAGGTGCACAAATTGACACAAAGCCAAAAAAGTGTGCATATCCCGAGGCTTTATGAATCTACTAACGTACAGAGACGAGAGGAAAGAGAATGGCACATGTCCACAGGATCTGTCATTTCCACGCTTCCCATTCATTGTCTATGTAAGGAGCTGTGCAATGCATTCTGGTATCGCCGCGGTGCGATTTGAGAGACAGGGCGTCACATTGGATGCTCCTCATTTGCATAAATTTGAGGTCTAGCCTACTTTATGCAAATCAGGGGAATCCAGCGTGACTCGCCGCCTCTGGAAACGTTTAAACTAAAGACTCGGTTATACTCCCAAACGGAGGCGTACACGGACATCTGCGGACACCTCGCGTCCAAAAAAACGCCCCGTGTCGACATCGTTCACCTATTTTAATGCCCGTTGTTTTACCATAAGTGGAGTAAATTTGGGGGTTTCGCGGTGCTTTGCCTGCTTTGACAATAGGAGGGAAATAATACTTATTCACGTTAGTTTGGATAAACTCAGGGGGAGATTTCAGGTAGCTTTATGTAAGAGTGGTGCCCTGGTTGGTTTCTATTTGTTGGTAAGTTTGGGGTCATTTGATTGGTTCATAATGAATTATTCGAGTCCTAATTGTTGCCGCCTTAATGCACAGGTGGAAATCAGACATTTCAAAACTGGGTACTGACGGAAGTTTTAGGCACCTCAAAAGCTCAAAGCTTTTCACAAAATTAAGATTTGTTCCCGATGTGAAGATCCAATTGGAAAATGATCAAACTGAATGGGAGACTACTTTAACTTTAACCCTTTCTCTCTCAGCCTTAAGTGGTTGATAAACATATATTTGCAGTGTGGTGAAATGTTTACTTTTGCATTGTTGCACAATCTCTGTATCACTTTAAAAACGCAAAACTGTGACGTTTTGCGTGCACATGGCATGCAAAGTGCATCCTTTTGCACTAATCTGGAGAATATATAAATGTAATCCTTTTACAATCAACTGGATCCCTTGATATTTATTATACAGCACATATGGATGAAAACGTTGCACACTACCTCAGTTTTAAATATGAAGGCCTACCTCTAAATCTAATGTGTAACATGACTGTATAAAAATGTACTTGAATACCTGACAACTGTGTCCTTTGCACATCGCAAATACTGGAGAAGCTGCTTGAAGATAAATGTATTTTTGTACAATACAAATAAAAATGAGAATAATATCAAACTTGTCTTTGTTCATTGTCCACAAATGCTCAAAATGTATTTCTACTTTATGTCAAAACAATTGTAGTTTGTGTGGGGGGACCCAATTTCAGTAACAATGAATGAATTTTGATGTTAGACTGGTTATTTGTATAAGATGTCAACCACAAAACACTCATGTCAAGTCAACATTATGATAGTAATTAACAGTATGTACATTTGATAGATACATAAGTTTGACTAATATTTTGTTTGTCACAATTATCTTTCTCTGGCAGAAATTTGCTCTATAAATTCCCAACAGATAATGTATATTTTTTTACCTCATTACATTTCTTTCTGACACATGGAAACTTTTTCCCACATTTATGTGGCACAAAAACATCAAAAGTGGGTTAAACATTTTTCAGTTTGTGTTTGAGGCTACACATTTTACAAAAAGTGCCTTCAGATTTGTTTGAAAAATGATTATGTTTAATGTTTTAATGCACTTTCTATCTAAATACAAAAATGTTGATAAAAATAACAATGCCAAAGAACACAGTCGAACCATTTCAATAATCTTTTATTTTCATAAAAAAGTCAATCGGTTCATATCAGATTAAAGAAAGTAGAAACCAATAATAATCAGTTAGCTGGCGAGGCATCTTACAGGGGGCGTGTCCTCTGACGGACTGATCTAGACACGCGGTACAGGTTTACCCAAAAGTCAAGAAAGGAGGCGAAGTTTAAGAGCCAACAGGAGCCAAAACATGAGCTGGGTGAAACAAAAAGTCAAAAAGGGGAGAAGAAAAAAAGAAATGTTGGCAAAATTGCTTTTTCGTCAGCCTCAGTCGCATGGCAAAAACGCAAACTCGAATATCAAACAAATCCTGGTTGTGATTCATACGAGCAGCGGCCATCGAGATCACATGGAATGTTTTGTATCCAAATTACAGAAGGAAATACAATAATAATAATACCAAAATAAAAAAGATGAGGGGTAGTATTCATCGTTTTCCGCTTCCACCGTGAGCCGCGACACCTAAACATGTTACGCATCTTTTTTTTATTTTGTTTAAATGCGTTTGAGTGGTGGAAGGCTGTTTGGGGATAAAAAAAAAGTAACAGGAGGTAGAAGAGAAAGAAGGAAAAAGACATTCTACTGCTCCTGCTGCTACTTTTTAAAAAAAAGAAAAGAAAAGGGGGAAAAAGCTCATCTGGCAGTGGAGGTTTTAGTCTGTCTCCTCTTCGTCCGACTCCGACTCTGCGGAAAGAAAATTATTGACTTGGTCAAAGTGATCAAAACTTCACTGTGTGTTTCAACGATTAAGACGTTAACATTAAAAAATTACATATTGCACAAGCCTCTTATTCTGGGTTAGGGATGAACAATTAATCGAACTTAAGAGACGTCCCAATCATGTTTTTTGCAGTCAATACGATCGCCGATGAGCCGCGTGTCGGCCGATACAGATTTTTGTTGTTTTGCTATAGCAACTGGTATACAAGGCTCCAGACTAACTTTTTTTCACCACTGTCGCCAAAAATAATTCCAACCATCCCAAAGTCAGCGTAAAGATCTTTGCACACCGAGTCAGTCACGCACAGAAACCATAAACATCTGCGTCTAACGGCCTAGTTTTTGCGGTGTGTCCGCGCCGGCGGCTCCAGTCTGCCCGTTTTACGGCCAATTCAGCACGGTTGTATCGGCGGCGGAGCCAATTCAACATCTTGCTTTAATTTTAGAAACAATTAAAGCAAGAAAATAAATTCACAGATTGATATTGAAAATAATTCATAATAAAAACAGCCCTAGATGTTATTTTGAGTCATCTTAAAAAACGGAAGCCATTTTGACTTTTAAAACACCGGCCGAACTCTAATAAAGGTTAAATTTCATTGTCACATTTATGCTGATTCACAGGGGAGGGAGCAGTCATTATTGGGAACACACTTTCCTGCTATGATAAGTCAACATATCTGCTGTGAGACCGGTTTACGGCCTCATGGTGAAAGGGTGTGTGTTGTGCGTTTTGTTTTTTTACCTTCCTCTGCGTTCTTCAGCCACTCGACGAATTTTTTCATCTGCTCGAGGAAAACGCTCTTCCCCTTGGCAACGTGGGCATCAGTGTACCACTTCAGTATGGCCTCTTCGCTCAATACATCCGCTGTTAGGAGGACAAGGACAGTGTAAAAGCTGTGCTCACAAACGTTACATCCAAAAGTGCCTGCCTTTGCAAAGGATCACTTAAAGAAAAAACAGTTGACTGATGCTTGACGGGAAGTGCTGCTTGTGGCTCTGATTAGCTTCTCAACCACTCAAGATTTTTCAGGGAAATGTGTAATCAGAAGCTGCACAAGCCAACCTTGCAAGTGTTTTGCTAAAATTAGGGAGGTACAACATTTTAAGGTCAGGGAAATGTTAAAAAATGACCCCATACTTGTCAGCGTTAAAAGTGAAGGGACTTTCAGAAACCTAAAACAAAATCAGACAAAGCGTCAGTGGAATGTTAAGGCTACATCCACACTAATACGTTAGCGTCCACAATACTCCAGCATTTTCAAGCACCTGGAACGGAGACGTTTCAAAACACTGCAGACGCCGTTTTAGTTTTTAAACTCGGGGGGGGGGGGGTTGCATTTTAATCTGGACGGACAGAAACGGAGACCTTTGAAAACGACGTTTTCAAACACCCACGTTCGCTTCTTGATTGGGCCTTACCAGTAATAACGTGTCCTTCCCTGATTTGTCACGCTCCATCATGTGAACCTTTTCCAGAAGAAAACAAACCTCAGCCTCGACCACCAGTGGTTAATTTCAACATGGATAACGAGTGACAAGTGTTGCCGACCTTGTTGTCTCTGCTTGCAGCTGTTGTGCAGTCAAATTCTGCATTTTATAATGCTACTACTGCCTACATGCGCAGGAGGAAAGCTATAATTTGAGCGCTTGGCATCAATTCCTGTGTCCAGCAATGCTTCCGGTTTACAGGCACACGCATGCCCAGTGTATGCGAATGGTCATGTAATATTTGTTTTCAGGCGTGGTAGTATGGACGTAAATTAATTCTGAAATGGCGACACCAACCTTTGTAGAGGAGCACCACGATCTTCTGAAAGGCCTTCATGAAGTGGATGTTGTCGTAGCAGTACTCCTGGATCTTCAGCAGCAGGCTGAGCTCGGACAGACCCTGGGAGGTGAAGGCTTTCAGCAGAAGGCTGTATTGCTGCAGAAATGAGAAGCCATGTCAGAGAAAACAGCTCTCCTTTCTGGGGCAGAGATGGAAATGCACTCAGCTAGCTCTCTTAGGAGTTATAATGTATGTAGTGAAAGCTTGTTGGTGCATCAAAGTGTATTGATTAACAGCAGACAGCTGAATGGGTTCCTCTTCACACTACTGAAGTTTTTGTTGTTCTTGTTCCTGTCTCTGGCCACTTTCACACCATGATCATCACATCAACAGTACAAATTACACTTGTGACGCAAGACAACTTCACACAAGCCCTCAGCACTGAGCTCTACTACTTCAGGGTGAAACAGGCCAGAATAAAATAAGTTTGATACAAAGATTCATCCTAAATTCACTCGCTTTATCCCTCGACTACAGAAAGAGCAAGTTTAGCATTCAGCAAGGCAGAAACACAGTACAACTACTGGTACAAACATCATCCCGTACACAACATTATCAAGATAATTGTGCTTTAAGTTAATAAAACTTTAAGTTGGTCTTCTTTTACATAAAACTCCAACCCTAATCCATCAAAAACATGCAGACTATTCCAGTGTTTTTCCTGCTTTCAACAATTCCAAAGTAAAACAAAACATTTGAGGAAGCTTTAATGTAAAGTAAAATCAAAGTGAGAACAGAGCTACTCTACTGCTGAAGACAAACTGTATTTCACAGCACTGAACAACACTTTCAGACTTGCCAGAACCTGCAGTCACTGTGGCAAAGTTCACAATCTATTGCCCAATCCTTGCAAACCAACACATGAGCAAATTCTCTGTTTTGGTTCTTAACTGTGTCTGATGGATTACTCTGTTTTAGTAGTGCTTTATTCAACTGTTTAAAATGCATTTAAACTTCTTCCAGGACTTAACGGTGGTGCATACCTTCAAGTGTTTGATGGCTTGTTCGGTCACCAGCTCTTCTTTCTTGTTCCACTCCACAGAGCTCATCACGCAGGTCCAGATCATGTTGATCATGGCCTGCTCAGAGAGGTTGGCCTTTTTCATCTCCTCTTTGGTGTAGGCGATAATCTGAACCAACAGAGAGAATAACAGTGCTGGATTAGCAATTATTATAGGCCACTAAACATCACATTCACACTTTGAAAAGGGGGAAAACGGAGTGGATAAGTACTGCATATGGGTATGTTGTGTCATTTCTGAATGATGCAGTTCAGGCCACTAATAACACTGAAACTGCTTATTTGTACTAAACTTTATGACTCATTGTGTCAGCTACTGCCTGACCACCTAATGTGTCAAGTCACAAACACAGAAATTATGCAACATGGCAAAGGGAGGGGAAGTATCAATATTGAGGACATTTGTCAAACACAAAAAGCTGTTACAAAAGAGGAACAATAAGGACCTTCACCTGCACCGACAGACATTTAACATGATAATAACAGCTGAGACAATGCCTCTGTCAGTTTCAACTAAATTTAAAAACATCCCAAGCTGCCTCACCAAATTGGTATTTACTGCAGAAATATTGTTTATTGTGAACTATTTGCTATTTTGTCCAGCAGCCACTGAGGCCAAAATTCTAGCTAGACCAGGATGTATTTATATTTCACTTCATATCGTCTGTGGCAGTGCAGCTGTAGCCTTGCTTTCTGATCCCAGAGAAACCTCACCTCCTTCTGAGGTTCACCGCCGGACATCAGCACCTGGAGATCCTTCTGCAGCTCTTTGCGGGCGCCGATGGATTGCTGGTTGCGGGCGAAGTCAGACAGCTCCTTCAGCCCGGCGTCAGTAAAGTACTTAGAAAAATGTTCGCAGCTCCGTTTGTTGGCAGGAAAGAGTTCCTGTGGGGCAGAGATATTTTCAGGTTAGAGCTGATGCATGTACGAAACCGGATGAAACGGCAAAAAATGCAGAATAACTATGTGCAAACAAATGTGACAACTTGTGCAGGACTTGAAAGTAAATCTAAAACACACAGATGATTTGCAAGCTATCACACATTAAAACAGTTAATTTACCATCAGCCTGTTGTCCATGCCGACTTTGCGGAGCATGGCAGCAACAGAGTTGATGTCCCTCTCATTGATCCATGCCTTGAACAGCTTGACAGCGAAGGCTGCAGATACTCCTAAATAAAAACGAGTCAAGACAAGTTGGGTTTCTGTTGTGCTCTCACGGAATACAAAGTCTCCCATGCTGACTGCGTAGCCAGTATAAAAAGGTCTTGGAACATGTCCACAAACCCAGAATTAACATTTTGGGGAGGACCTAAAGAGAAGGAAGCCTTCCTACTCATTTCCAATCCTTTCTACAGAATTTCTCCTCACCCTCTTTGACGAGGTTCTCGTTGTAGAGGCTGTTAAGGATGGAGGCTGATATGTTGCCGTTGGCCAGCAGGATGCCGGTCAGCATGGCCAGTTTGTTGCGCTCAGACTCAGTGAACCCCTTCAGAAACAGCAGCAACTACAGAGACAAAACAAATACAGGTTTGTTGTGTGTACAGTTACAGACGTTAGTTAATCCCACACATCTTTGATTTGAATGCAGGCAAATTCATACTGTACAACAACGCAGGTGTGGCTTTACCTTCAACTTTATTGTTTTGCAGCTGGCAACCGATCTGCTTTATAATGCGTGTCATTGTTGTTTTCTTACATTACTAGAAGATTAAAACGCAAACTGCCTATACATTTTTAGTTTTTCAGCTACAAAATTAAGTTTCACTCTAACTATAATCAATAACTGTGACATCACTTTTTAACACTTGCTGAATTATTGTAAAACTGTCAAAGTATTAGACATGTCTCTGAGGTGAAGCACAAACTAATACTAACTGCAGAAAATGCGTTTGAATGCTGACAGCTGAACTTAATTGCAGAGCATTGGTGAAAATATAGAAATCTTGGTAGAATGCACTTCTATTTTTCAAACATTATGTCCACCCCTAATTTCCTGTTAACATATAGTGAGAGTTGTGTGCTACTGCTGACAATTTATAGTTTTTCAGCTACAAAACGTGTCAAACCAGTACGACAAGTTGTGAGCTTAGTTCTGTTCAAAAACCGGTCTTTTATCCTGTTAAAAAAATTAAACACACCTTCTTGATCTCCTCTTCGAAACCCTTCTCCAGGTACTTGTAACGCCTGATCAGCTTGTTAAAAACCTAGTCGGGGAAAAAGACGCATTAAGTTAACTCATTGCTTAAACGTGTATGAAGTCTAAGGTGGCATTTCCCATATCTGAATTAAAAAGAGGAATGTCAAATCGGTTGTGGATCAATGATGACTGATATTTAATAAGTGCATATAAACGTGTACAAACAGTAGCTGGGCGTGCTTTCTACCTGAGCATATGCTTGCATCGTCTCCAGGTCTTCTTGTGCCGTGAAGAGGCAGAACTCAGTGCGGGTCATGTCGTCAGATAGAGTCCCACCTGGGGCTGCAGGAGAGAAAATAAAAGCGACCATTTAAGTTAAAACAGTAGTTGCTCGCTTTCATATACTTCGGGTCCACATCACATTTGTATGAATGATTTTATTTAGCTTCAATCAACCTCTTAAGACCTACTATACATGTCAGATCAAAACATTTCTGCATCTGATACCAAAGCATTAGCAAAAAAGTGTTACTACTTATTTGTTTACAGTCCACAGGTTAACTTCTTAGCCATATTGTGCTGCACAAGTAAAATTATGCAAAATAATTCAAAATGCATGCATTTTCCTCACCAACAATTGTCTACTGCACTTTAAATAAACATTATATCAAACTTAACATGTCTTTGCTCTACGTGAACAAGTTTAGATCTTGAATTTGATTCCTTTTTTTAATTATTATGTCAAGACTTAAGCCGATGTAAATAATGCCTTTCTTAACACAACTCACCCAGCATTCCGCCAGCCACCAGGATGTCAAAGAGTGTCTCTGCATACCGACGGTAGTCAAGCTTGGCGCCAGAGGCATCAAGGAATTTTGCGACCGCTTCCAAATCACTGCCAGTTTGATTCAAGCCTTGTACGATACTTTCTTGAAACTGAGTAGGGTCAAATCTCTCCTTTTCATCTGTGGAAAAGGGGCACACATGTTGGATTCAGAAAAGAAACAACAAGGGAACAAGATTTGTACATAGTTAGACATGCAAAGCAGAAAACCTCTTTTCCTCGTTTTGAACCGCTGGCCTGTTAGCGTCGGCTTTTGCTGCTTCTGATTACTCATAAAAGACACCCTGAAAAAGGATAGAACACAAGACAGTCAATGTTTGCTCAAGCTGTGCAGACTACACCTTAACACACAAGTGAACAACACAAAGTGCTGCCTTTAATTATGTTTTGTATTGCCAGCGTCTGGGTGTAACTTGGGTGAGCTCCATGTAACTGTCATGAGTTCACCACTATAATTTATTCTTACATAAGTTTGATAACAAAATGCAGCTAAATATGTACCTTTAACATTCTAAAGGATAAAGCTGGTCATATTGACAAAAAGTCTCATGAAAAGACCAAAACAAACAATGAATTGATCCTAGTAACTAGTATTGTCTGTGAAGAGCTCCATTGTTGTCCAATTACAAACACACCCAAGAGCCACACTGTTCCACTTGGTGACACGTCTTTTTATAAATCTGTTCGCTGTAATATATTTTGACCTGTAAACGCTCACCAGAGCACCAAATGTTACGACACATGTTGTAAAAAGTACAACAAATGAGCCATTTATTTGTGTAAAAACTACTTTTTTTTACAAATTAAAACAATATAGTTGTAACCAGGGTCTGAAATTAAATTCATGTTTGTTACACATTTAATTTCATGATTGTCAACTAAAATCTTCTTGAAGGACTAAAACTAGATACAACAATAGTGTTGGTTTCATTTGATATAGTATACAGATAATAACAGGAGGGCTTTTTGATAAAGTTATCCATACAAATGAAGACAAAAGGCAGTCTGAGGTGGTACAATGAAGCTGGTGGGTGTCTGTAGTTTGTTATTAATCAGGAGGATTAAATAGTTTACACCTTTATCAAACTGCCTTTGGTCTGTGTTGTCTTCATTTTAGACAATCAAAAAGCCCTCCTGTTATTATCTCTATATGTATCCTTTACACAGTGTGATTTTCAACAAAGCAGGGATAAAAATTCATGTGTGTTACACATTTAATTTCATGAAGGACTAAAACTAGACACAACAATAGTGTTGGTTTCATTTGATATAATATACAGATAATAACAGGAGGGCTTTTCGACAAAGTTATCCATAAAAATGAAGACAAAAGGCAGTCTGAGGTGGTACAGAGAAGCTTTGTAGTAGTTATTAATCAGGAGGATTAAATAGTTTAGTTGGTGTTGATATAGTAGTGTTGGTTTTATTTAAAAAATAAATATTATCCATACAAATGAAGACAAAAGGCAGTCTGAGGTGGTACAAAGGAGCTTTGTAGTTTGTTATTAATCAGGAGGATTAAATAGTTTACACCTTTATCAGAAGTGTGACCCTGAAGCAGACATGTTCTGGTGACTTTTTGAGCTTTAAAAGGATAAATAAATGAAGGATTCTCCAAACTACAGCTGGCTAATTGTAGCTTTGCATCAGCTAACTCCAGGCCTTCACCATGTGTTAGCTAGCTAGTTAGCTGGCCTGCTAGCTAGCTAACACGTGTTTGTTTATTTATTATAATAAATCACTCTAAAACACACTAAAAACAATCATGATGTAATGATATGACATTAAACACACCTTCCTGTTGACATGTCATCATAAACTTTGAGTTATAATAGAGACAAAGTTAAGCTATGCAAGATATAATGATGCTAAGTTAGCTTGATGCTAATGCTAAGTTAGCTTAAATGTGGCTAACGGCTAAGCTAACTTGATGCTAATGCTAAGCTAACTGCCCATGATGGCAACATTCCCGGATGAAAAACACCCTTTTAAACTGTTTATTTATACGTTTTAGCGGTTTTATGATTAGGTTAATGTGTTAGACAACCTTGGGAAGGTGTTAATACAAGTACTCACCGAAAGTAATGCAGATAAAAACCGGTATTTGAGCAGGAAGGATGAAACTAAAATGTGTCGACTCTCTCAGCGGCCTCAAACAAAAAGAAGCTCGACGTCAGGACTTCCGCTGGCTCCGCCTCTCTGCGCATGCGCGGTTTTAAAGGGGCTTTCCATTCCACAACAACAATAAAATAATAATAATAATAATAATATATAAATATTTTTTTTTTATTTATTTGTTTTGCACAATTTAAGACTATTGTCTTAAACACAACAATAAAAAAATTAATTAATAATATAAAGTGCAGGAAGAGGCAAAAAAAAAACACTGGGCTTATCTGAAGCCTCCACCTAGAGACAAGAAATAATATGACTACATAATAGTGATAACAAAACAATTAGGAATAATTGGAATTGGAATTCTAAGTACATAGTATGTAAGTCTAATGCAGTGAGGGCTAAAGTGCAAATGTACTACAGAGTATTAGGGCCACATTGAGGGAAAAAAACATCTGAGATTTCCAGAATAAAGTCATAATATTACGAGAATTAAGTCCTAACTAAACGAGAAAAAAAGTCGTAATATTACGAGAATAAAGTCATAACTTTACAAGAAAAAAAGTCGTAATATTACGAGAATAAAGTCATAACCTTACGAGAAAAAAAGAAAAAGATTACAAATTACTACTTTATAATATTATGACTTTGTTCTCATAATATTATTACTTTTTTCTCATAAACCACTTATTTTCTCAATATTACTTTTTTCTCGTTATATTATGACTTTATTCTCGATATCTCCGATTTATTTTTTTCCTCTATGTGGCCCTAATACTCCGTCGTACCGTCGTACCATAGACCTACAACAATGATAAATAAAAATTAAAATGTAAACAAAAAACAGCTATTCATTTCCATTTTTAAAAATCCACAGGGAGCCACCGTAGAGGAGCTAAAGAGCCGCACGTGGCTCAGGAGCCGCAGGTTGATGACCCCTGATCTAGGTGATGAGCTGCTGCATATAGTTGCTCTTACAGAAGGAACTGGAACTGATTGATTTATCAGCTAGAAGAAAAGAAAACCTGCCAATACAAAGCTGCATAAAGCACAATTGAATCTCCTCAATTTTTTATTTAGTTTGGTGTACAAAGCAAGGCCAGTAGTTCATGGTGTCAAGTCATGGAAAAGAATGTCACAAATTCCTGCACACTGTCTGCACTAAATTTATAGAAAAGGCATCCTTTTGGTCAAAAATGCTCATCACGGGCGCCTGGGTTAGCTCAGTTGGTAGAGCGGGCGTCCATGTATTAAGGCTTGGTCCTGACCGCGGCGGCCCGGGTTCGAATCCGGCCTGTGGCCCTTTCTGCATCCACTCTCTCTCTCCCCCCTTTCAAGACTCTATCCACTGTCCTCTCAATAAAAATGGAAAATGCCCCCAAAAAAATAACTTTAAAAAAATAAAAATAAATGCTCATCACAAGAAGACAAATCTGCGTTAATTCAGAAACAATTATGCCTGGTGTGGCTGTACTGTGACACTTCAGTTCTTTGTGGTTCTGTGGTAGTGTACTGCTACTGAATGAGTATAGAGGAAACACTGGGTTTATTTAATGTATTCTTCTTTTATTGATTTAGTGATACTGTAGGATAAGAGCATGTGCAATATAATTCAGTCAAAAGTTTCATTTGTTTGTAAAAATGTCCACGTAAAGACAGTTTATAGAGTATAACTGTATTATAGGACTGCACAATTAATCTGATTTTAATCACGATTTTGGCTTCCCACAATTTAATAAACATGATCGACAGCGATATATACTTTTAAAATCAGTACTCCGCTCACAGAAAACTCTGCTGCATTTCAAATCAAGCGCTTCCTGAACTAACAGCCAGCCACCAAAGGGCGATGGAAATGTGTCGGCTTCACTTTTGGGGAGCCGTCATGCTGCTGCGAGCGCACACTACAGCCACAGCCTAAACTTACTGAGTGTTGTGGCTGCAGTCCAGAGTAGAAGAGTAATATACTGTATATTATACTTGTTTTGTTTTTACTTGTTAAGTCTTATTTTGATGCAAAGAGTTGTAGATTAGCAGGACTGTAGCACAACATGGAAGTGAAAGCAGTGCTCTGTTTATTTAAATATGAAAGTGCAAGAAATCAATGAATAATCGTGATCTCAATATTGATCAAAATTATAATTTTGTTCATAATAGTGCAGCTCTACTGTATTACTTCATTATTGGCAGTTACAATCAGTCAGTTTAGCTTTAGCTCATCACAGTCAGTTTAGCTTTAGTTCATCACAGTCAGTTTAGCTTAAGCTTAGTTTGATCAAACAAGAAAACAAAAAAAACACAGATTTAGTTTCAGATGTTTAAGGCCCACGGTTTGAAAGATCCCGGTTTGCTGGCTGGAATCTGGGAACAAAATAAAACAAGAAACAAATAAAAAAAAAAGTAAATAGAAATGTCAACTGTTGGCAAAATCCACAGTGAATGGTGCTGATACAGGGTAAATACCAACCACTATATTTACTGTGTAAGAACACCAGTATTTTTTACCTTCTGAGTGAACGGGGAGGCACAAGCCAGACAGGCCCTCTCTGGTGTCGCAGGGCTGTCCAGGGAAAACGGGCCGACTAAACCGGACTCTGAGCGGGCTGCAGCCACCGCGTCTTTGATGGCGAAGAACACTGAACTGCCCAGGAAGACGACCGGCTCTCCAATACCCTGCAGAGCCAAATAATCCAGAACATTACTTGTTACATAAAACAAGGGAGACTGAGACAGAAACAAAGAAAGTAACAAATAATAAAGAAAATGTAGGTGTACATATGTACATGACGACCTCTGACCTTTGAGGAGTAGATGGCGTGGGGGTTGAAGGAGTCTGACAGCAGATAAACGTTGAAACGAAGCGGCACGTCGCAGACCGCAGGGATCTTGTACTGAGACGGACCTCGAGTGTACAGGAGCCCAGACGGGGAAAACTTCAACTCCTCCAGAGTGTAGAGACCCAAACCCTGCATGAATGCTCCTTCAATCTGAGAGAAGGAGGGAGGAGAGAAGAAAGGAAGGGAGGAGAAAGGAAAGGAAGATAGATGGAGGTGAAAAGTAGAACAGTGCTCGGAGACGGTACAACTTATCATTTAGATGAGCTTTTAAAGGAGACAGTGTGTAACATTTGTGAAACTGTGGTATGTGGGGGAGGCAGGAGGACGATGCTCGCTGCAGGAGTTCTGTTGTAGCGAGGTATTACCAAAACAGAGTATCTACCTAGAAACTTAAAAGGGACTGTATGTAATGTTTTACATGTATAAATCGTTTTTTTATGCCAATGTGTGAACAGGTTGTAGCCTAACCTAAAAATGAGACCTTCCTTGATTTTATTGGTTTCCTCTATCGGCCTGTAGACTGCTTTTTATGTTAAGAACCCAGACCTGTGTGCCTGTGCGCCAACAAACGACCAGCCCCCATCACAACTCAGACTCCAACACAAACTCCACGGAAGCACAAACCCCCCCCAAAGTTATATGTAGTGAAGCCCGTTTTGCAAAACAGGAATGTGACCGACGTCGGAGGAAAACTTGTGTTGTGGGAGAATAACAGAGCGAGTGCGAAGAGTGTGTGTGCACGTGGGAAGTAAGTGGTGAAGCAAGACAGAGAGAGCGGCTGCGAGTATGTGAGAAAACGAGCCAGCAGCGGAGCAGAAGAGAGTTAGTTTAGCTCTGAAAATATCAAATGAATGTACAGTGGAAGTGGAGTGACGGGGGTTAACTCCGGAGCGAGTAACGTTATCGTCTCCGGCCCAGGAGACCAAAACTACGGTGTCTCCCCTGTGTCTTCTGACCACGGTCGGGAGGCTGAAGCAGGAAAAGTTCACACTAAGATCAACATCGATTCATGGAGGGACCTTCATTTGGGAAGCTTACTGCCAAGCATGTGAAATATATAGTGATGTGTGGTTTCAGCTGCTACGGTTGCTAACGGTATGCCACGTTCAGTCTCGTGTGTGTACGTAGTGCGAGCACAAGCGCGAGCAACAGGACACTGACTGACGACTTAACGGCCACGGGTGTCTCTGTTAACGAGACATTTCTGATTCTTACATTCCCTTTAATGAAACACACAGGTCACTCACCTGGCCGATGTCCATTGAGGGGTTCAGACTTCTACCGATGTCAACCACAATGTCTGTCCTCACCGTCTACAAGACAAAACCAATAAAGTTCTTTCAAATTCTGAGGATGCCACTCCCTGTTACGATCTGATGAATCTGAAGCGGTTCAGTTCTGACCCTGTAGTCTCCTGTGAGGGAGTCCAGCTCCACCTCACAGCAACACACTCCGTACGTAAAGTAGGCGTAGGGCTGCCCCTCCATCTTGTCCCAGTCCATGTAAAGGTCTGGACCTCTGAGGACACACAGGAAGCTGTTACTGTCACAGTAAATAAACACATTAAATCAGACTAAGTTGGTTTCTGTTGTACCTGTAGAATCCAGTGGCGGATAAACTGATTTTCTCAAAAAATGCTGCGTTGACCTGAGTACAAATTAAAGAGATATTTTCATTAAAAGGCTGTAAATTCCCAAGTTTCCCACAGCAATCCCAGATAATTCATGTTTTCCCTTCTTATCAAATCATACCCAACTCTCCCATGATCCCTTGGGGTCCTTCTGCCTGATTGGCTCCAGTCGCTGGAACAAAGTCTGGCAGGCATTCTGAATGAAAGAAACACTTAATTATTATATAATACTACACAGTGGTGATACAGAATGGCTTATTGTTGCTTAACAAGAACCAACAGAAAATGCAGGAAGTGGACTTTACCTTGACCGCCATGCCGTTGGCGTCAGTCCCGAAGGAGGCAGCAGAGGGGCAGGTGTTGGGAACAGTGTTGGTGCTGGTTTCACTGATGTAGATCTTAGAGGGCAGGATATGAAGCTCCCGACTCGCCACCTATTAGAGCAAACAGGAAACAAACCCGGAGCTGAAACGATAGCACCAGCTATCTTCTTTATTTTCGTTTCAAATCGCATTTGAATTTTATCCAGAAAACCTGTGAAGGAATGTCACTAAACTAAATGTCTAAATTAAAACAAATGTATTTTTTTCTTGTGATACATTTAGACTAGGGCTGTCAAAGTTAACGTGATAATAACATGTTAACGCAAGTTTGTTTTAACGCCATTAATTTGATTAACGCAAATTGCGATTTTTAATTAACCTCTTACCGACGATCTTTCGGAGGTTGTAGTGGGCCTAGTTTTAAAACTAGAATGAAGGTACTGGTATCATATGAAACTAGGAAAAACTGACGAATCCATCGGTACCAACCATGTCATACTAGCTTGTCAGCAAGGAGGATAAATAATGATCAAAACTTGCGCTAAATTTTGGCGAGGAAAAACTGCCATGACCATTTTCAAAGGGGTCCCTTGACCTCTGACCTACAGATATGTGAATGTAAATGGGTTCTATGGGTACCCACGAGTACCTTTACAGACATACCCAAATAAAAGGTGAGGGATTTAATTTACAGATTAAGTAGGTTTAAGAGTCTGTGATGTAGTGTGGAGGCCAGTGGTGACTTGCTGCTTTGTCACAGTACCTGTTGGATTTTAGTGTGGAGTCCCTGACCCATCTCTGTCCCACCATGAGAGACCAGAACAGAGCCGTCTTTATAGATGTGGACCAGAGCTGCAGCCTGCAAGCACACAATCACCATCGCAGTCAATTAAAAAAAGCAGATGATGAACAGAGAGAAAAGATAAAGCTTATTTCAGTATCTGTGGAAATTTGTGACCTTTTTTGTTTGAGCAGCAATAGACTATAACATTAAAGGGATAGTGTACGCTATATTTAAAATATTTTCACCGCTTTATCTTGCCATCAGACAGCCCTTTCTGACGGGGAACTAAAGGCGTTATCTATGCTCTCTTCAAATCCACAAGACTCCCTTGACAAAAACAAGCGAGGTAAACCGGTGAAAATATTCTAAATATAGCGTACACTTAAACTAATACTGATTTTTTTAGGTGTCTATAATCTGTTTTGCTGCTGCTCCTGTCCACAGCAGTACATTGCTGACATACTGAAGTCAGTATAGGTGGGAAAATATCGTAACAACCACAAAAACCATAACAGTGCATGACACAAAAAGTTGAGAAAGACCGAACTGAATCCCACAGACCTGATTTAAGAAGCCCTCTGCAAATGCGATCCCGTATTTAATGGGGATGATGGACATCCCCCTCTTCTTCCAGCGGTTCTGCTGGTTAAACTGGTCGGCAGCTCTGCGGCGGGCGCTGTAGTCAGATTTGACCTTACATTCCTCCCAGCAGCGCAGCATGTTCTCAGGGCTGAACTCAAACTTGTAGTGGGTGACTGACGGCCCCTTGTACATGTTGATCTCCCGAATCTGACAAAGAATTTGCAATCAGTAATTCTGTGCTGTTACTGGTCTTCTGTTAAAAGAAAGATATTGACCAGTGTCTGTCCGCTACCTCTAGTTTTTGGGAAATTGTACATATTTTTTTATCATACACACTTTCACAGGATGAATAACATCAAGCGTATGGCGTGGAATATGACCTGGTCTGCAGGGCGTCCCAGCAGCATGGCCACGTCGTTGATCATGTTCTCCACGACCACGATGCTCTGGGGCACGCCGAAGCCCCTGAAGGCCGTGTTGGAGGGCAGGTTGGTCTTGCAGGCGGCAGCATGGCCTCTCAGGTTGGGGATGTTGTAGGCGTTGTCAAAGTGAAGCAGGATTTTTTCTACTACCTGCAAGAGGAAGAAAATTATGATTACATGATGCATTTTTTTCTCTTTATAACTTAATAAACAAGCTTTGACCAACCAGAATAGATTCATCGACAGCATTGCCAGCATTGGTGTAGTACTGGATATCTGCAGCCATGATCCTTCCATCATTCATGAAACCCACCTGAAACAAACAACAATCAGGATTTCTTAACATCTTTCCATCACTTGAATAATGTTATAAGCTGTCAGATTTATCTTGGGACCCCTTGGGGAGCCTCGAACCCCAAAGTCGGATTTAAACATTTGTTTTGAGTGTGTTGTTGTACTTTGTATTTTGCCAGGATAGGGTGACGTCCTCCTGTGATCAACATGTCCTCTCCTCGCTCCAGGACACAGCGGACTGCACGACTGGTCCTGAACAGAAACAATTATAATAAAGAAAAAGAAGAATTCAAGACCTTTCCAGCCTTTCTTTGATTAGTTGAATACACACTTTTGTTTAGTGTTAATGTTTTCTGTATTCACTGAAGATTTCTGAAATTGAAAAGAAATTTCTGATCCAGTTTGTTGTTGTTGTTGAGTCATGAAGCAAATTCAATTTGATTTTAAAATGCGTCGTGGATAATCGGATCACAAGTGGACATGACCACCGAGACGCATTGTGATCCGATCACTCAAACCACTTGCCGCATTGGTCTGGGATGTATTTGACCACATATCTTTTGTAGTGTAAATGCTTTAGCGTCCTGATGCATCCCCGAAAAGGACGTAACAGGAAAATACGTCATCAAAGCCGCGTCTCTCATTTTTCTCTAGTTCACTGGTTCCCAACCCCCCCACTACGGGTCGCCAAAGCTTCACAGGGGGCCGCAAGGCCTTTTCGATTTTAAGGGGTGTCAGACAACTTTTTTTTAAATATACAGTTGGCTTATATTTCAGCATTTCATTCATTTCTGTGATTTCAAAAATCTTGTGCGATTTGGTTTGCCTGGAATATAGACCCAGTCTGTGTTGTTTTTATCTCAGCAGACAAGGCACAGGAAGTGCATCGCTGCCTACTTTCGGTTAAAAACAACAACACATTTGGTCTTTGCAAACGGAAATGATGTACATGTTTATTTGCATATAGAGTGGGTGAGTGAGATCCTATCGCAAGTGGTCATTCATGTGGAAGACCTATTCTAATGCCAGGCGTGAACTGACGTACTTAGAGCTGTCTGATTCTGATCGGATCACCCAAGACGCATGTTAATGCCAGTTGTGAACAGGGCCTTACTTCCATGCAGCCAAAGAGGTAATAGAAGCCAGTATCGCAGTTTTAACGACCTTTCCGCCGAAAGCTCCACCTATCCTTTTGACGTGACAGGTGACTCTGTTGGACGGGATGCCCAACGTCTCCGCTATTGCGTCCTGCAGTCAGGAAATTGAGACAAAGCAAACAACCTCTGAATTCTCTTTTAGCGACATTTTATAATAATCAGTCTAAAAAATGATGAATACATTACCAACTAGTAAGTACCAGTCTCTCTTTTTATCAAATAATTGAAAAAGAAAGAACACATTTACAGAGCTAATCAAAATATCTGTGAACCTGAATTATTGTCAGCGCCTGAGTGGAGACGTAAGCGTTGAACTCCATCTCTTCACCAACAGGAACAACCAGCATGCTCTGGGTCTCCATGTAGAAATGCTCCTGGCCACCCATTCGAAACTCTCCTGTGGTAACAATTAAGAGGTAAAAACACTTCCTGTCATTATTTTCAGTACATACATGTCGTTCTACTAAAACACTTTTACCTTCATGAACCTGATCAACACTTTCAAAGGCTTCAGCCGCATTTCCTCTCTCAATCCTCCTCCGAGGCTCAAAGAAAGACGACTTTTCAATAGCTTCCTGTCACAGTGAGAAACAACAAACACAATAACAAGCCATCATGTAAACTCATGCGCCTTTTACCCGAAAGAAGTGTGTATAGTAAAGCAAGAGGGTATTTAAAGAGTGAATCCACACTGAAGAGAAAGAGCAGAAATGTAGTGCTGCACTGCTCTCTACAGGTTCAAACTTTTAAAGCACATTCCTCGTCTGCTGCAAATAATTAAAGTTAATAAATATGTCAGGTTAAAATGATGCACAAAACCACATTTGATGCACAGAACAACAGCGTCTTGTGTTGGATTTGTTTGATGACAGTAACAGCTGGATCCACAGACCTCTTGGGTAAAAACCGGGTCAGGCAGGTCTTCGTAGCCGACCTTCACGGCTGCTGCTCCTCGTCTGGCGTGCGCCCTCGTATCAGCGACCACCGCACATAACATCTGACCGACGCAGCTCACCTGCAGAAAAACAGCAAGGGAGACAATTATACTGTAGATAATAAACAAGGTGAGCCTTGTAACATATTTTTTTCTATATTAGTAACATATACTCTTATCATATTCTCCATATTATTCAGCTCCAATTCTAGAAAGTTTAAACTAGGGCTGTCAAAGTTAACGCGTTAACGCAAATTTAAATTAACGCCACTAATTTATTTAGTGCATTAATGCAAAATGTACATTTTATTATATATTCCTCCTTCCTTTTGGAACTCTAGTTGACTTAAAAAGCCAGTTCAGAGCTGTTCTTTATACATGTACTGTACACACACACACCCCATTAAAAAAGAGATGTGCACACACTCATACTCTACCTCGGTCTCTGCAAACAGCTCCTCATCATAACCACTCATTGTGCGAACTTTCTGGCCAGGAATATCTTTGGCTGTGATGACATCGACAACACCAGGAAGCTGCAGAGCCTCGCTCACATCCAGCCCTCTGTTGGATAACAGAAACATTTAAAATGAGAAGTGTCGTAAAACCATACGCTTTAAAGTCAGAGATCATCCTCCCTTCTCCTTACGTGATCTTAGCGTGTGCTCGAGAGCTGGTGACCAGAGCCAGGAAGAGCTCCCCGTCTGTTCTGGGGATGTCGTCACAGTACACAGCTTCACCTGTGGCCTGGCTGATGGCAGAGCGATGCATGATGGGACGCCCCACTGGGTCCTGGTCGCTCTGGTCCTTTGACACATGCTGAAGAGGAAGCAGTAAGGTATATTTACTGTACGTGGGGGTGGGCGAAAGGAATCACAGTCTAGTTTACTGCTAAGTATGAAAGAGTTTTGAAGTATTTTACAGTGTGAAAATGATATTTTCTGACCTGGAACTCCTGCAGGCTGGGTTGGATCTCTCTGGGTAAAGTTTGGATCTTCTCAGGAAGCTCATCTCTAATCACATTCTGGACAAAGAAACTCTTTGTAAGTCTGGTATAAATATCTTGCAGGATCTACCATGTTACATCGCATTAGGTGTCAGGTGAAAATTTACATTTGAGGCAAATAAAACAATGCAATGTTTGTTATCATTCCCCTGTCCTACCATTTCTATAAGTTTCTGCAGGAGCTCCAGGTTGAATTTGAAGAGGAAGCTGAGAGTCACAGAGCGACGAAACTCCACTTTTCCTCCAGGAGCCGACGGAGGGAGGACAAACTCATCCAGGAGGACGTCATAGGCCCGGCTGAGGGTCTCATCATCCCAAGGCCTGAAGGAAACACTCTCTCGGGTCATGCATGGTTTCTTTTATTTTTGTCTTTACTGAAAATCATGATGCTTTCTGTTTTCAGTTTACCAAGAGTTAGAGAACAAGTGGACAGAAGAAACATCAAACAGGACAAGAGCAAATGGCCAAAAAAGGAAAGAAAAGAAGGGACAGAAGAGGTTGGTGAGGAGGAAGGAACATGGTTCCGACCTTGTGATGATAGCTGCGCATGTTTTGGTGGCATTAACAGTGGTCGGTCCCATTCCTCCGTAGTAAATACTGACATCCTGAACCACCCTGGAGCCCTCTGAGAAAAACACTCTCATCCCGGTCGTCACTGTGGAGAAGGAGCTCTCCTTCCTCGGAGCCTGGCGGAAAGCTCGAACAAACTCCCCCTGCAGGACAGACAATGTGGTTTCACCAAAAGAAATGTTTTACATTTCATCAGCTGGTCTAAACAAATGCACGCCACACAGGAAATGGTGTATTTTGCTTTGTTTGGAATAAAAATAAGAAGCTGGGGAAGAATACGTGTGTGTGCATGTGGAATAAAGCCTCGATTCCACCACAGGAACTTTAGTTTCATTCTCCTCCTCTGCATTTCATTCATTACATCCAAAGTGCATCAGTGAATATACAATATGCAGCAGTAAATATCATGGGCGCTGTCGTTTATTTTTTTCTAATGTGTTTTTTTAGATGAAACAGGCGGGCACACTGAGCTGCAGGCTGCAGAGTGTGTTTACTGCGGTGACCACCAGCAGCCCTCGTCACATGTCATGTGGCTTTTTCATACGTCAGCAGACTCATTTGCATAATCTACGCAAGTCTTTAGTGGGTTGAAGAAACCTTTTAGATCCTTGAGAAGTAGTTCCTGGGACTAAAAGTAAAGACCATAATAAAGTGTAAAGGAGAGTACTCTCAGAAAGAATACTGGTACCTTTCTGGAGAAGGGAATGAAGACAGAAACAACAATCTCTTCTGGCCTCAGGATGGTTTTTCCAAAGCTCACAAAGAAGTCTTGATTCAGAGGAACCTCGCGTCTTCCTCCTGACAGATTTAGACAGAACCGCTTGTTAATCACGAGTGAAAAAGAGTCAACACCTCTGGCATGAATCTGCGTTTTTCTACAGTCTCAACAGCAACTTACTGTTTGAAATCACGCTCACTTTGCAGTTCCCTGCAGCCAAAACAGGGTTCAGGTCTGAGTTTGGGTACGCACTCATGATGTTGCCCCCAAGAGACTAAATATGCAAAAGCAAGAATAAACACACATTCAAATGATTTTTTTGTAGGACTTCATCTAAATTCCTGTAAATCTATGGACTGATATTTCAAACATCTTGTGTCAAGCATCTTTGATTTAATATATATTAGTTAAGTGTACTTACGGCCACGTTACGGATCTGCTGGCTTCCCAAGTTCCCCAGCTGTTGGCTCAGGGCTCTGAACAGTTCGGTCTTCTCCTCCGGAAACTGAGGAACTAGCTTCTCCAAAAGAGACCGAACCTCAGTAAGACTGCAGCCCGCGCCCACCCAAACACCTGCAGAAGAGTCAGTTTTTTAACCAACAAAGCTGCAACTTTGGTGCTGTACTTTTCTTTTCCTACTAGTCTGCTGAGTTTCATGAACCTCCATCCTTGTTTTAAAAATACCTGGTTGTCAATGACAACCGGAAATGTTTTGTATTACCCACCCTGTGGTGTCTGAGTGACCTCAAACAGCTCCAGAACCCTGGTTGGAGATATTATCAGCGGATGCAGGATGCCTTTGAACTTTATTTCTGGACCTTCAACACAAAGCAGACCAGAGTTTAGTTAAACTGGGACAACTAGGATAATAATATATCTGCAGTATATCAACACATTATTTCACCACTCGAGCTGTCAAAGTTATCATTTTAATGTCATTCATTTCTTTGTCAATTTCTTTCTCATGTCATACTAGCAAAGGAGGCTAAATAACGCTCTAAACTTACACTCAATTTTGGTGAGGAAAAACTGGCCATTTTCAAACGACAATAAATGTCATTGTTGTGTTGTTAATTGATTTCCAATAATAAATAAATATATACATGCATTTGCATAAAGCAGCATATTTGTCCACTCCCATGTTGATAAAAGTATTAAATACTTGACGAATCTCCCTTTAAGGTACATTAGCAAAAAAATGTGATTAATTTGCGATTAACTATGGACATTCATGCGATTAATCACGATTAAATATTTGAATCGATTGACAACCCTGTTTACCACACAAGATCCAGTCTACAAAGGCATTTCGTCAACTGAGGACCTAAAAAAAACCCTGAGAGTTTTTAAAAAGACTCAAGACTTTTGTTTAAAGGTTTGTTTTGTCACCCTTCTGTGAAAACGGAAATCACCCTTTTCTAGTTTGGAATTAAACCTGATTATTGACATAAGCCATACAATGAAAATAATAAAAAAAAAAGCCAGAGGCATCTTCCAAAACCTTCCCTCATGATAACGGCCTCTTTAAGAACACCTCTTTTCACAATTGCCACTGTGAAAATCATGAAACATTTGAGTTGTAAGTTGTCGTCGAATCAATGGCACCAAATTATTTCCTATAAATGTATTGTACTAGTTAATGAAGTGACTCTGGCCTGTTTCTCTGTAAGAGCTTTACCGCTGACCTATGTTGGTGTTTCCCATGACCAGCGGAGCTTGAGGGTTTCTGGCTTTGAGCTGGACCAGCTCCTCCAGGGAGGTGGGGGACACCCAGCTCATCCTCTCCCCATGAAAGGTGAGTGTCTTTGGGTTCGCTGTTTCTGCCATCAGCTGTGGAGAAAGTGACATTTTAATATTGCAATTACTATTAAAAGAACTTTTTAGCATCGATAATTCATCAGCAGATACTCATGCAACATGAGTATAATCAGAATTCAGCGCAGTTCGTTTACATAATTCACTTTGAACAATAAACAATGTCAATACTAGCAGCTTAGAGAGCTTTGGCAGTGAGCCAGCTGATACACAAGACCTCAAATGACACCATGTGAGTTGATAAAGTGTTCCGAGGGTGTAAAATATTAACTTCTTGTGGCATGAAACAACATCTTGACTTACAATCAGTTCAGGGGGGAAGATGAGCTCCTGTGTTGGGTCCAGTGGAAGAAATTCTTCTTTGTCAAACAACTGTGGCTTTTCCTGGAGCACATTATGAGTGGATGAAGAGGTGGAAAACAAGCATTGAAATGAGACTGACCATGGCATGATTATAGGAATGCTGTGTGAAGTGAAATAAAAGGTGAAATCTCAAAATGTCTGAAGAGGGTGTGGCGGATATCTGTCTCTTAGATGACAACAAAAGATAAGGGAAGAAAGGCACAGAGAGGAAAGATAAGGTTAATAAGAGCAGAGGAAAAGAAGAAGTCATAAGATAGAAAAGGTTAAAGAGAAGACAAAGGACAACAATACACAAAAGCAAAACAATGACTTTAGAAAAAGGAAAAATAATGCTCACATGCTCTTGTGCATCAGTCTTTTCCTCTCCGTTGAGGCAACAGTCTCCAGCTCCATTGGCTTGGCAGCACTTGGCTTCCTGTTGGGATTGATTGCAGCAATTATCATTATTTTTTTAATCATCGGACCAAAAGGATTCAGCACTGTTGAGGCCTTTTCTGTTGTATTTGTCATTGCCATTGTCTAATTTGTCCTGCCACAGATTCATAATTACACTTCTCAACAGGTGGGCTTGGCTGGCCATCGCCGAGCGCTGTTCCTCGGCTGCAGTGCGCACACTGCACAGCCCTGCAGGGAGGGACGGGGCCCCCTGTTCTCGGGGTGGACTGTCCTGTCAGACTGTACTGTCCTCCTTCTCGACAAGCTAGTATGACGTGGTTGGTTCCAATGGATTCATCAGGTTTTATAGTTTCATATGATGCTAGTATCTTCTTTAAAAGTAGCTTTAAACTGAGTCCGCTACAACCTAAAAATCGCAAGTTGCGTTAATGCGACAAAGAAATTAGTGGCATTAAAAATGAATTTGTGTTAACACGTTATTATCACGTTAACTTTGACCAATGGATTCCTTTGGTTTTCTAGTTTCACATGAGGCCAGTATGATGCCTTCACTCTAGCTTTAAAACTGAGCCCAGCGCAACCTCCGAAAGATCGATTGCATTACCACATGGTCATGCTCACAAAGAGTCTCAGTCTCACAACGATCTGAAGCTCATGCATTGTGACAACAACCAGTTCTACGAACAGACTAAGTTATAGTCGGTCGTAAACAAATCTTATCGTTGATTATTCATGAATTATTTAACTTATATTGATTGTGTACCTGACAGAAGGTCTTGCAGCCGTCAACGATGGGGCGATATCCAGTACACCGACACAGATTACCTGAAAAGCAACAACACACAATGAGGAGAGGACTCGGTGCAAATCAGATTTGTGAAACTGTGTGTAAGGACAACGTGCAAGACTCAGTTAATAATCGCTGTGTTCACATGCATATGAATAAGTGAACTATGACTGGAATAAGGCACTGCTGCATTGCAAATAATTTGTGTTACATGCACATTGTCCACAGCGCATTCCAATGTGATGCTCTTGGTGGGATCTCTCTTTGGGTCTCTAAACTATAGAGTACGGTCTAGATCTGCTCTATATAAAAAGCGTCTCGAGATAACTTCTGTTATGATTTGACGCTGTATAAAAATACGTTGAATTGAAATTAAAACACAAAAAAGCACAACACAACCCTGCCCTGATTTGATTTGATTTGATTTGATTTGATTTGATTTGATTTGACAACAGAAAAAAAGTGCACATTCATCTTTTTTCACATAGACATTTCTTACTTCTCGTTTTTACGTATCTCGGAACCATATCGCAGATAGATATAATAGATTTCAGAAAAAAACAAACCAGCTAGAGCCAGTGTGATGTCCTCCATGGTGGGCTGAGGCTTGTTCCTCAGCAGGGTGTACATGGACATCACCATCCCTGGAGTGCAGAAGCCACACTGGGAGCCATGAGCCTTCGCTATTCGCTCCTGCAAACACAGCATCCACAGTTTAGAGATTTGGAGAAACAGACAGGAGTACCAGCACAGGAGCAGAGCGATGTGCTGCTGTGGACGGGGGCAGCAGAAAAACTGATTTTTAGCTACTTAAAAAAAATCTATATAAGTTCAAGTGTATGTTATATTTACAATATTTTCACCACTTTACCTTGCTGTCAGACAACCCTTTATATCTAGACTCCTTTGACAAAAACTGTAATTTTACCTTGCAGCACACGGGAGTTGCTGGTCTACTGCTGCCTTGATCGGTTAGTTTGTTTGTAGTTTGTTTAACTTTGTTGAATCTGAACTAACCCTTTAAGACACACAATAGCACAAACAAACTAACCGATCGAGGCAGCGGTAGATCAGCATCTCCCGTGTTCTACGAGGTCAAATTACTGTTTTTGTCAATAGAGTCTGGGACATTGCTATGCTCCCGTGCTGGTACTCCTGTCTGTTTCTCCAAACTGGGAGCGTTACTGTAGGTAATACACTGACTATAGATAAGTACCTCATACAACTCCACTTAAAAAAAAATACAATCTATGAAATAGTGTCAGCTGCTGTCAGTAATCTCTTCAAGAAAACAACATTTTTAAACATTTGAGCTGGATTCAGTGAGAACAGGTGAAAACAAAGGAGATGCTCTCTACTGACCTGCACAGGATGGATCCTGGTCTTGGTGCTGCCGACGCCCTCCACTGTGGTGACGGCGGCTCCGTGAAGCTGGCAGATCGGCAGGAGGCAGGCGCTGGCTGAGTAATGTCTGATGGTACGGTGAGGGGAAACTGTGCTGATGGATCTGACACTTTATATCCTGCAGAAAACATTTCAGTGTACTTCTGTCCTCCTTGATTATACTACTACTACTACTACTACTTTTACTGTGACTGTGCTACTGGTGGTACTGCTACAGTTACTTTCAGGAATGGAAATTACCATCAGCCACCACAGAAATCCTGTTAACTCTTATCTGTGGATGTCCAAACCACTTATGCAGAGAAACAGATTACATTCAAACTCCCTCGTTTTCTAAAAATCTGATTTAGTTCATAAAATTGCGACAGTGTTTGGTATTTTGGAATTCATCCAACCATGTTCATGGCTGAATAAACTGATTTTCCGGTCTATGTTGCACCCAGCTGTAACAAATACTGACATTGGTGGGAGTTTAGCAGACTCCTTCGATATGGTACAGTTTGGCTGCAGCTTTAATCAGAAACACTAGTAGAAGAATTTTGTAGTGTTGTTCCGATACCAATACCAGTATCGGAAATGCGTCCGATACTACCAAAAATGTGTGTATCGTGAGTATGCCAGTCTATGCACCGATCCGATACCATCATTTAATAACCCAGAAAAAAAAACTTGTTTAACCGGAAATCAATTCTTCTACGCTGCTCCAAAACGGTAGCCTTCACTATGCCAAAGAACCTATATTGCCAAGAAGTGAAAGTTAGTTGTTCGTTCCATTGCAACATCAGCGCCCAGCAGCAGAGCCACGCTTCCGCCATTTTGGACTGAAAGCGTCTACCGGACGGCAGTAAAACGTCGGCCTACAAAGTGCCGTACAAAAGTAAAACAACATTATTTCTATTGTCATATTCTACCGAAATACCCTGTGTTGCACAATAAAATATAATAAATATAATAAACGTTTTCAGTCCAAAATGGCGGCAGCAGCTGTTGTTAAAAAAACACTGGAGTTTCATCTCTTTGCCTCAATACTCTTTGACTGTGCTCAAAGAACTGTCTCCTGGGATGTATCATGGCTGCCACTGGCAACTACTGATTTAGAGCAGCGAAAAAGAACTAGTGGAGAGTGTAACTGTAATGGTAGTCAGAGCAAGGAAAATGTGAGCCATTTGGCATGATTTCACATGGGAAAATCCAACAATAACTATTTTATTAACTTTTTTCTTTAATTACGCTAGTATCGGAATCGGTATTGGGAAGGAAAAAATGGTATCGGAGCATCTACATACAAGCAGTAGGGTCATGTGGTTTATCATAAAGGATACATGATGGTTTTGGTGGCCGGTTGGAGGCGTGACAACATGACCGTGCACGCCCCGCATCCTCCGCCACCGCAGCCATACTTGGTTCCAGTTAACCTCACTGACGTCACAGTCAAGGAAGTAACCAGGGGGTGTTGAAACCTGTAGGTGGCGCTCACATCGACATCAAATTCAATCATGAAACAACATTTGTGACGGTGGATTTGAAGCTGATCTTAAGGATACGTTTCTCTCTGAGAAAGGACAACAGCATGGTTTCAGGGTCCGCATGGTTCTCCGTTACCTGTTTTAACAGAAAGAGAAACATTTCATGACTTTCCTCTACCTCCGTTGGGTTAGTACTTTCATGAAGTGAAAATTAGATTCTTTCCACGCTCGTTAGTGTTTTTTAATATGGAGGACGGAAACTGCGAACATAAAAAATAAATGAATAAATAAATAAATGACTCGATAAATAAATATGTCATTAAATGAAGCAAAAATCATATTAAAAATAAATATGTAGCAATTAATTAATTGAAAAAAATGCGACATAAATTGATATTTCTGTTTTAATTTGCTTCTTTATTTATTTACTCTTCTGTTTAATTTTTCCTTTGATTTATTTATGTATTTATCTTTATTACATTTTAAATTTATTTTTGCATTCATTTTTTATCTATTTATTAATATTTGCAAAATTGTTTTATTATTTTATATGTATCTTTAAATGTATGTATTTATTTACGTATTTATTTATTTATTGATGAACGATTTTCCCTTTGCATTTCCCCCCATATTTATTTCCCAAAACATATTTAATTCTAATTAATTCAAGGCTTATTCTCGTAATATTACGACTTTTTTCTCGTAAAGTTATGCCTTTATTCTCGTAATATTATATATAATATTATATAATCATATTTTTTTCCCCTCAATGTGACCCTATACTCCTTCGTACTATGTCATGTTGAATCTTCTTCCCACATTTTTTCCTCTGAGCTGGAGTCATTTGAGGACAGGAAGGCATTTCTTTGTCACAATCTCCTCCCAGATCTAAAGTTATAGCTTATGAAATCACTTAAATATGACAACATGGTTCGGTATGATTTAAAATATATATATATATGTACTGTTACAGGTCTGATGCACAAACTGGTGCACAGTTGTAGCTGTTCAGGTACTGTCAGAGGTGTGACGCATAAACTGGTGCACAGTTGTAGCTGTTCAAGTACTGTTACAGGTCTGATGCACAAACTGGTGCACAGTTGTAGCTGTTCAAGTACTGTTACAGGTCTGATGCACAAACTGGTGCACAGTTGGAGTCTATTGTTCTAAAGTAAAACTCTTATTAGTTGCAGCTTTCAAACAGACATCTGTGTCGGACGATAGAGAACAAAAACAACTCCTGTCTGACAGCTGAAACCAGCTGAGACAAGATCAACTGTTTAAGACTTCACTTGATGCTAAACGTACCTTTTTCCCGTTGATAAAGAAGCACAGAATATCCCCTTCTTCTTTGTCTGCAGACATCTATCCAGTGCAAGAGACGACTCTGATCTGTCAACAGGAAAGATGAAGTCAGTCTGCAACTACAGGATTTCCGCCCATCAAGACTGTCAAAATAAACCAATCGAGGCTTTAAAATCAGGTCACCAATACTGAACTATTAGGGCCAGTATTAGGGCCACATTGAGAAAATAAATCTGAGATTTCGGGAATAAAGTCATACATTTACGAGAAAAAAAGTTGTAAAATTACGAGAATAAAGTCATAACTTTACAAGAAAAAAGTCGTAAAATTACGAGAATAAAGTCATAACTTTACAAGAAAAAAGTCGTAAAATTACGAGAATAAAGTCATAAATTCATGAGAAAAAAGTTGTTAAATAAGAGAATAAAGTTATAAAATTACGAGAATAAAGTCATAAATTTACAACAAAAAAAGTTGTAAAATTATGAGTCTAAAGTCGGAATTTTACGAGAAAAAAGTTGTATTATTACGAGAATAAAGTCATACGTTTTAAGAGAATAAAAGTCGTAATATTATGAGAATAAAGTCATAAATCTACGAGAAAAACAGTCATAAAATTACGAGAATAAAGTCGTAACTTTGTATTATTACGAGAATAAAGTCATAACTTTACGACAAAAAAGTTGCAATATTACGAGAATAAAGTAGTAATTTTACGAGAAAAAAGTCATAAGTTTTACGTGTTATTTTAGAGGGGAAATAGTGTGAAAATGAGGAACGTGGAGCACCGTGTGATTTTATACTTTAGTTTAGGTTTCACAAATAACCAAGTAACTTCATCTTTTGGCACATCAGCCCCACATTATCATAAGAATCAGGATCTTCAAAAGATTGTGCAAGAAACTGCATTGTCCTCCCGCCCGCTTTGTTGGTTGCTGTTAATATCTTTTCCTAATATTACGACTTTTTTTCTCGTAAAGTTACGACTTTATTCTTGTAATATTACGACTTTTTTTCTCCTAAATTTATGACTTTATTCTCGTAATTTTACGACTTTTTTCTTGTAAAGTTATGACTTTATTCTCGTAATATTACGACTTTATCTCCGTAATATTATGTCTTTATTCTCGAAATCTCAGATTTAGTTTTTCCTCAATGTGGCCCTAATACTCCGTTGTAGAACTATGCAGAAGTACACTCATTTACTTAAACATTGAAGTGGTACTTTGCCTTAGTATTACCTTTTTAGTGACATTTATTTACATTTTTACTCATTTGCATTTATACACTACTATATGATATGTCTGAAGGCAGTTGTTACTTTGAATATTGCATTTTTCTTTTGACCCCATGTCAAATATTTCTATTAGCTTTAAGCATTTCATGCAAAGAATGGATTTTACTTCTCAGGTTGTTTGATCTGAATATGCACAAAGAAATGAAGCTACCCAGGATATATATACCTGGACCACACAAAACAATACACTACTTCAAGCTATTAAGGCAAGGCATGCTTATTTTTTGAAATACATCAGAATAACACAATAAAATATGCAAATATAATAAATTAAAATAGAATACAATTATATTTAAAAAGTAAATTTAAAAAAAGCATGCATGTAAATATAGCCTATTTTTAATATTCACATTGTGGTATTTTAGGATATTTTGAGATATTTTCCACTGAAAATTAGATTTATTAAATGCAATTTCATAACATATATACAACAATTTAAGGTTTCTGGTGACTTTTGTGGTGATATTTTTTTTTTATCATGAAAAGTGGAAACATTCTGCTTTTATTTTTGTTTAGATATCAGTTGATTTCCTGTCCCACACTGCTGCTTTTCTCTGACTTGATCCATCAACGAACCGCCCACCTCTAACCTGATGTGACCTGTGTAACTTAAACAAACATAGCCTGCATTTTAAAGGAGGTTTCAGGTACTAAGTGGACAAAATCATAACTGAAGAATCTCATTATTCACTGCCATAAGTGGAAGTAAACAATTACATTAACTTTAGTAATAATAATCTGAAAAAGTCTTTCTCTTTCTGCTACCGATCACTTCTCTCCGAGGTATCACTTTGGTCTAAACCAACAGATTTGCTTTCACAGTAAAATCTAACGTCCAAAGATGAAATACATGAAATATTTCTAGAAACGTGTCTGCAGCTGCTCTGCAGCATGATATTGTATTTTATAATAATTAACCTGCACTCTGCTCGGCAGGTAAAGACCAGCTTGTCATGTTTGTTGAGTTCAGTCTGTTGTGTTCTACTGACAAAACTGCCACATGTCAAGTCAATAAAATTTGTAGTTGTTATTATCCAACTACAGGCTAGTTTTACTTCTTAATCTCCACATATAAAACAGACAAACACAGTATCAGACAAAAAGCGGTACATTTAAAGCCATATGCCTACAGCAACAGTGAGTGGTGAATAGAAAATGGGTGACATTTGACCTCCAGTTAGAGAAGCAAACAACCACACACACACACACACGCACACACACACACACACACACACACACACACACACACACACACACACACACACACACACACACACACACACACACACACACACACACACACACACACACACACACACACACACACACACACACACACACACACACACACACACACACACACACACACATATATATTTAGATATATATATATTGAAAAATTCAAAACTCAACATAATCACAGTTTCCACAGTTATATGTATCCCAGGTAATTTATTTGTCTTGTTTATAGAGAACATGTGTGACTTTGGTGCCTCATGCATTATTATCTGGGGTTCAGGCCTGCAGGGTTGAGATAAACATATATATACTTATATCAATTCTCATAACATTACAGCTATTGGTCCCACTGTAGAATATATACAGGAGTCTTTGCATTCTGTTATTGTTGGCAGATGTTCATTTTTGATAGGTCCTCACTCCTGTTACTCAAACTGCACTTGAGCAAAGCTATGAAGCTCGCCTGACTTGTGATCCAATCAAGTGTTAGTAAATGTCTGGAGAAAAAAAAATGTGATGATATAGTTTTACGTCTGTCAGAACGACAGAGAAGAGAAGACACAAAGAAAAGGGGATATTAGGGTGATCAAACCTTAGTGATGCTGCACGATTGGGTCACTTTTTGTACCATTTGAGTGGTTTCCCTAAGTGAAAAGTTACCCAATGAACCGCCCTTCCTCTCCTTCTATTGGTATAGAGACAAAGAACAGCTTGACAGGCCACTCAGTAGCCTCGACCACTCAACACACAACGATACAGGACTGATGACAAAACCAAACGTCTTTGTCATGATATAGAAACTGTGCTTTTGGGTTCACATAGCCAACTAATAAAACTGATTGTCTTCTGAATGCTTTATTTTTCTTCTCACACTTGTCTTCAGGCACATAAAATAACAGAGAGGTTCTGAATGCTTTCCATGCACCACAGGACAAAACCAATAACCATGTCTGGAATCACACGTTTCTATTCTAGACCTTTTTCTTTTTCCTCTCATTTCTTAGGTAAGGTTGAACACATTGTTAGAGCTGAGTCTTGGCTGTGTATTAGACGTTTTCACGCTATTTCTCCTCAAATTATCCGGCAAATTTGATCCAACTAAATTACATATTGCACATAAAACAACTGGGCTGTATAGATAGAAAATGTTAGATACAAAATCTGAACTATTGGGCTGTAATGCTTAAAAAATTGATGCGGAAACAGGAAATTAGTTGCAAAAAAAACCAACAAATTTTACATGCAAATTTGGACCTTCAGCTTCCAATGATGGTGTTCTACTGACTCTGTACCGCAGCGTGCACACACACACACACACACACACACACACACAAACACACAATTTGCCAAAGTTCACGAAAACAAGACGAATGAATGAATGACTGAAACTCATGTTTGTTTTCCCACTCCCTTTATTTATTAACCTTTTTTTGGGGGTTATCTTTTGCAAATAGTAGTAGTAGTAGTAGTAATAATAATAGTAATGATAACACAATAATGGTACAACAGCATGCCTCAGTGTAATTACAGCCGCAATTCTAACTGACAATCTTCATTTGTAGTAACTTCAATCTGATAATCACCATTTTAATGTTTCACATTCACATCAGTATTTTCCTTCTGCTGGATCTCAAAACCTTCTTGCTGCAAAGCTTCTTTCAGCTGAGCCTGATAAACGTCTTTAACTTCATGTCACTAAAATACAGAAATTCTGTTTCTGCATTCACTAGGTAGCATTTAGAAACTAAACTAAAATCAAACCAAAAACAGCTAACCTTATGTTAAAGAAGAAATGATATATTTTTTAAAAGACCTCACAGCCCCAGGAGTAATGCATTCAGTAAATAAAACCCTAAACCCTTCTTTGATTCTTCATTGCACACTTCACTTCTATTATTTCACCAAAGATTTCTATATATGAATCAGTGGACTGAATCAGCACCCCACAGGTTCTGCAGAAATAATATATGCCATCATCTCAGGGGGCTCAAATGAAGATGATATCTGCCAGCATTGTTTCACAGCAACGATAACGTCAAACATTCTTTCAAAAGCAGCGAGATTTCAGGCTCCTTGTCGGGACGAAGCTTAAGTCAGGAATCACCTGAGAAGACAAAACTGTGATGAGTCATTTATACTTTAGATTAAATAATCTAATATCTAAGAGTCAGATTGCCATTAACTCTCCTGATCACATTCCTGCTACTGAGAGGATGAACCCTTTTGGTTTCAATGACCCCATGACCTTTCCTCTAGCGCCACCCACAGAACAAACTTTACATTTTTAGCTCCAAGAACAGATAAATCCTCCGTATGACCAAATCACTGCTGAGTTCAACAAGTAATTCATTCATTAAAAGTAATTAAATTAATACGTACCATGTAATCGATCAAAAGGGGAGCTGTCTTCACCTATTTGCTCCAGGCCATAGTGATGAGGGCTGGGTTTCCACCTGCATAGTCAGACCTGGTAGAGCTGCGCTTCCTGCGTCTAACTCCGCCGCAGGACTGCAACACAGAGAGGATGGTTAGACTTCAGACAGCCTGCTTTACGAAGGTCAGCACTTTGTGAATATTTAGTTGTAGAAATGAATTACATTAATAATTAATATTATATATAGTATACATTTGTTACACCTCTCCGGGAACCATCACCGTAACGTGGTGGAGAGGTTTGTGTGTCCCTATGATCCTGAGGGCTGTGTTGTCTGGAGCCTGGTGCTCCTGGTAGGGTCTCCCATGGCAAATTGGTCTCAGGCGAGGGGCCAGAATAAGAATGGATCATAAAAGAAGAAAGAAATGAGGCAGAGGAGGAGTTACCCGGCCCGGAGGAAGCCCGGGGCCCACGTCTGGAGCCAGGCCCAGACGGAGGGCCCATCAGTGAGCGCCTGGTGGCCGGGCTTGCCACGGAGCCCGGCCGGGGACACCCTGAAGAAAAAAAGCTCTTCACTCTTGCAAGGAACCTGGAGGGGGCCTGAGTGTATGCCTTTCCAGTCTACATGTGTTTTTTGGACTAGGAGAAGGCGTATGACCAGTTCCCCTGGGAGATACTGTGGGGGGTGCTGCGGAAGTCTCAGGGCCTTCCAATCTCTGTAAGCCCAAAGTGAGAGCTGTGTTCGGGTTTTCGGCAGTAAATCGGACTCGTTTCCGGTGGGGGTTGGCCTCCGCCAGGGCTGCGCTTTGTCACCAATCCTGTTCGTGATATTCACGGACAGGATATCGAGGCGTAGTCGGGGGGAGGTGGGTTTGCAGTTCGGTGTGCTGAGGATCTCATCGCTGCTTTTGGCAGATGATGTGGTCCTGTTAGCATCATCGGTCTGCGACCTCCAGCACTCACTGGATCGGTTCGCAGCCGAGTGTGAAGCGGCCGGGATGAGGATCAGTACCTCTAAATCTGAGGCCATGGTTCTCAGCAGGAAACCGGTGGATTGCCTACTCCGGGTAGGGAATGAGTCCTTACCCCAAGTGAAGGAGTTCAAGTACCTCGGGGTCTTGTTCGCGAGTGAGGGGACTATGGAACGTGAGATTGGCCGGAGAATTGGAGCAGCGGGGGCGGTATTGCATTCGCTTTACCACACTGTTGTGATGAAAAGAGAGCTGAGCCGGAAGAAAGCTCTCGATCTACTGGTCAATCTTCGTTCCTACTCTCATCTATGGTCATGAGGGCTGGGTCATGACCGAAAGAACTGGATCGCGGGTACAAGCGGCCAAAATGGGTTTTCTCAGGAGGGTGGCTGCCCTTAGAGATAGGGTGAGAAGCTCAGTCATCCGTGAGGAACTCGGAGTAGAGTCGCTACTCCTTTTCGTTGAAAAGAGCAAGCTGAGGTGGTTCGGGCATCTGGTACGGATGCCCCCCTGGGCGCCTCCCTTGGGAGGTGTTCCAGGCACGACCAGCTGGGAGGAGGCCAAGGGGAAGACCCAGGACTAGGTGGAGAGATTATATCTCCACACTGGACTGGGAACGCCTCGGGATCCCCCCAGTCTGAGCTGGTTAATGTGGCCCGGGAAAGGGAAGTTTGGGGTCCCCTGCTGGAGCTGTGCCGGACCATTGTGGTGAAGAGGCTAGCTGAGCCGGAAGGCAAAGCTCTCGATTGACGTTCCAACCCTCATCTAAGGTCATGAGCTTTGGATAGTGACCGAAAGAATGAGATCGCTAATACGAGTGTCTGGAATGATCTTCCTCCGTAGGGTGGCTGGGCTCAGCCTTAGAGATAGGGTGAGGAGCTCAGACATCCGAAGGGAGTTCGGATTAGAGCTGCTGCTCCTTCGCGTCAAAAGGAGTCAGCTGAGGTGGCTCGGGCATCTGATCAGGATGGCTCCTGGACGCATCCCTTTGAAGGTTTTCCGGGCACGTCCAACTGATAAGAGACCCCGGGGTAGACCCAGAACACCATGGAGAGATTATATATCTGGTCTGGCCTGGGAGCACCTCGGGGTGCCCCAGGAGGAGCTGGAAAACGTTGCTGGCGAGAGGGATGTCTGGAATTCCCTGCTAAACCTGTGACCCGGCTCCGGATAAGCGGAAGAAAATGGATGGATGGATAAATGGATGGATGGATGGTATTACTACCGTTATTGAAGTAAAGCAGTATTTGCTGCAGCCCTGCTTACCGGAGCACAGGATTGGCCCTGTGTGGGGCACAGCTCCAGTTTGCAGTGCAGATAGAGTTCACTAGTTTCCCCAGAGAACTGGAACACGTTGAAAGAGAAGACGCTGGACGTTCCCTGTCCGTTTCCCTCCATGGTCACCGTCTGGTCAGCAGGGTTCGGGCATCTGCTCAGAAACAGGAAACAGACATGATGACATCACTTACATCATCAGTTGATTCTTACAGCCGCTGACAAAGTCTCCGAGTTTTTCTCACCCTTTAATGACGAGGTCGTATCGCAGACTACTATCAGGTGACGGCTGGCTGGTTGCCCAGCAGGAGTCGGTCACTATGGCGACCATGTTGCCGTCCAGCCCCTCCGTCTTCAGCTCCAGCCAGAGCTTCTGGTTCAGCTGGATCTCGGTGCTCGGCACCACAAGCTGCATGCGGCCGGGGTCGGTGTAGGCGTTCATCATCAGAGTGTAATTCCAAACTCCAGATACAATCTGCTGCACCACCGAGCTGGAGAGGACACACAGACGCACACACACACTTCAGCTGTCTTGAACTTTAACTCCATCAAGCTGCTGCACATTGTCAACCAGGTGAAGCTCAGCCGGCCTCCACACACCTGTCTTTGATCGTGAAGGACACACTCCTGATGTCTGGCTTTGTATAGAAGCAAGAGAAGTCGATCTCTACTTAGTCGTTGCGGGTGATGATGTCCATGGATCTGTTCCTCATCACGATGGCGTTCTTGAAGATGATTTGGCTGTTGTTCGTCTAGATTGAGACAGGAACACAGACGTGTTTGCAGCATGTGCTCTCCTCTTACATCATTCACAGAGAGCAGGATTGGTGGATAAAACTTGTTCAGCTCTTATGCTACATAGTGCTGGATGTGTGGCAAAAAAATCTGTTTAAAATGGTCCTCTTCACTCTCTGTGGAGTCACTCACATGCCAAAAGAAGGAAGCCTAACGTGTCCTGAAAATAACAATATACAGTATGGCATGCCTGGCTGAGACTTGTTCTTTTGAGTCTACAGGGAAGTGATGAGCAAAGACAGCATGTTGTTTTGTGCTTGTTGAGAGCAAAAAACTAGAGCAGGGTACCCACCATAACCTCCGTCCCGCAGATGTTGCTGCTGTTGTAGTTGAAAGTCACCATGTGGGTCTGGTCGTCCATGTGACCTTTGCAGTTGGGGTCATTGAGTTGTAAGACGGAGTAGTCGATGCCTTTGTCCTCCATCAGACACCCAGCCAGAGTAACAGTGGCAGAGCTCTGCGTGCAGACTGTCGGCTCACCTGAACACCCAAAAATATCACCACTTCAATATGGATTCATCTGCAGCTGAGCTATTCAATCAATAACAGCTAGTTAGGAATGTCGGGCAGTGAAGGCCCTATTGAAACTGTAGGAATTATGATTATTATTCAAATTAATCACATTTTTGTCGTGTGGCAAAATGGCTCGCTAGCGCCCGCTACAAAGTTGGAAAAATTGAGCCCCTCATTCAGGTTTCACCTGCATGTATGGAATTTGGTAGGCAGATATAACACGTGGAGAAGCACAAAAAAGCCTCTTGGAGGTATACTCAAAACCCAAGAGGAAGGCAGCCATTCTGAATTGAATGTGCCATTTTTGTCCACTTTAAGCATTTTACCGTGTACTTAAACAAACTCCTCCTAGAGAATTAATTTGATTGACTTCAAATTCAGGTCAGTACAATCTAAAGACCTTTGTGATCAAAAGTTACCAAACGTTTGCGTTTTCATGCAACATTGGTGATGTGGCGTGGGGGCGAAAAAGTGCCTTTCGCCAGAAAACAGGAAGTTGTTGTAACTTCAGCGTACTTTGTCAAATCTGCTCCAAATTTCGGTCCAGGCCTGAGGATATTTACATGCCAATATAGACTAATAATCCTGCCCCTAAACTTTAGCCCCCCCTATTTTATAACTCATGAACCGTTTGTCGCAGACTCTAGTGGGAGGCATAATTGCACTTAGCAGAGTTCCTGTTTCATTGTGCCATTGTCGCGTCGGCCTTTATCCCACCCGTACTCCCGACGCACGAGGATGTGCGAGGGCACGTTCATTGCTGCTTGCAGATTTAATTTGATGTTATCTTTTGAATAAAATATCATTTATTCTGAGCTGTTATGCAGGCAGAAACACATCCAATATTTAATTAAACACTAAAAAAATCTGTTTTTCTGCTTTAGTGACATTAGACTGAAGAGGCACGACGCTCTGCACCAAATCACAAAATCCAAACAGCTGTGCCTCTGCCAGATGTTTGCTTAACTAATATCATCTTGCATCTTTTAGGTGTATCAGCAGGTGCTTCTTGAGTTACATGCTCTTCTGTTCTCGGTCGGTTTACTTAAATACAAGTTTGTTTCAGAATATTTACTTTGGAAGACAGCTAACGATAAGAACAGTAAATATTGTTATAAAAGGATAAAATAATCTACCGGTTGGGGATTTGCTCTAAAAATGGAAATAAATAAAAGCATATTCAGCAGCTGTGGTCAGGAGGGAATCATCCTGATGGTCTGAACCAACTCTCCCTCTAAAGAAACATCACAACCTTCATCACACAGTTGTTGCACTCTACCTAAAGCACTTCTTGGTTTGTACTTGGAGGCAAACAGGGCCCGACAGAAGCAGCGAGTTCCACCGGGCTTCTCTCCGCAGAACTCATGATAGCTGCAGTACTGGTCCTGACAGGCCTTAGGGTCAGCAGCTATACACACACACACACACACGCTCATGAGCTTCACTTCCAAATGAACGATGAATGACATGACAATAACATGTTAAAAAGGGTTATTGTTCATGTAAACAAGTTTTGTGATGAATATATTTATATATCAGCTCTCTTTAGAGCAGACGTCATGACACTGAATAAAAATACTACTAATAAAACAACTAGATAATAATAGATTAAATAAATAAATGTCTCTCGCCCCATCTCATCATATGAAACATAACAAGTGAAAGTGAATGAGGATCTTACGGCAGCCGGCCGTTGACCTCCAGTCCTCCGGTATGCCGACTCTTTTCAGGTTGCAGGCCTCGGCGTAAGCCTCCAAAAACTGGCAGTTGAGACCGTCCACCGACGGGTAATTGCACAAAGTGTTGGTGCAGGCGGTTATGTACGGCTCTGGGTCAATGATGTCGTGACAAGCAGCGAAGGGTGCCTTCCTCGTGAGATTACAGCTGTTCCAGCCATGCAGAGAGGAAGAGTGAGAGTCAATTACCAGTTTTGTGAACAGTATTATGTGTGTTGAGCTTCCAGAATCATCCCTGCTCATATGACCGTGTCGTGGCACCATAGAAATATGATGAAGAAGACTCGTTCCTGTTTGAAGGATGAAAGGAGTGTGTAGAGTTTTGATGGGTCAGTTCTTACTGTTCAGTTGAGCGGTCGCAGTCGATCGTACTGTCGACGGTGTCTTTGTGCTGAATCTCACAGCTAGGGGGTGACAAACAGCCCAGATCATTACTCTTGAAACCTCTACACCATTAATAAGCAGGTAATATCAGTCAGTACATTACGTTAAGAATAAGTCGTACCCAACAGCACTGTAAGGGCTCTTCTCTCTAGGCAGGGTGGTGGTGATGTTGGGATTAATGGGGTTGCCACACAAGCCCTCTAGATATTCAGCAGGTCCTGGTTGATGTCACAATCAAAGAGAAATCAATGAACTTTCAAGCTAATAAGCACAGCTGTCATTCTGAAATTCAAACACTAATTTATGTAAATATGAAATATTTAGTCCAGATAGGATTTAGTTTTCTGTACCGGACACATGTGCGGTGTTGCCATCAAAAAAGACTGCCATGTTGGAGGAAGGCAGCTTGGCAGTAACTCCAGTGTGGTCCTTGGAGAGCTCCACACCGTAAAACAGCTGAGCCGTGGCGTTGAGCGTCAGATATCGGTCATCAACCTACATCACAGCAGATAGGCAAAGTGAAGGAAACACTGGCTTAAACATCACAAATACACACATACATGTGCTTTGCATGGGCACTTGTTCCCACTTAAATAGGCTTTAGTCAGTTTCAATAATGGTTGATATCTTTTGCTCACCAGCACATTTGAACTCAGAAAGTCTCCTCTCTTCACTCAAAGTTATAATAACAGATTCTAATGTATTTGCTGGGAGAGTGATGAAACCAGACTGGAAAAGTGACAGATGACAGAAGTGACAGGAGACGTCAACAAATGAGACAGTTGGTAAAAATAAATAAGTGCTCCTGTTGCACCAACGTTCAGTAGTCATACATGCAGAAATGTGTCCATCAGAGGTCG
Source organism: Sebastes fasciatus (assembly GCF_043250625.1). Lineage (NCBI taxonomy): Eukaryota > Metazoa > Chordata > Actinopteri > Perciformes > Sebastidae > Sebastes > Sebastes fasciatus. The sequence continues at coordinate 3,415,133 of NC_133818.1, forward strand.
GATAGAGAACCTCAAACCTTGTACTTCTGGACACTTCTCTACTTGATACACACTTTATACTTCATATCAGTAAATATCCTCAACAAATAGATACTGAGATAATACACTGATAACTTTGTATGGCAACATTTCATTGGAGGAAAGTAACAATTGTACACAAATACTGAGTTAATTCTACAAAAATACAGAGTATTTATATTTGATGCTGCTTTATTCTTCTACCCCATTACATCTCAGAGAGTGTCTTAACTTTAAATACATCCACACAAAGTAATGGTCATCAGTGACTGATCAAACAAGCTCATAAATACACTGTTACTTGCTCTTAGATGGATTGTGGCAGCTTACCCGAACTCTTCCACCTTGTTCCAGATACATTCTTACACGTGGCCCTGGCAGCGAGATTGTCAAGTGGTCCAAAAATGATACATCTTTACGGCGTCGCTCCCGGAAACCCGCCGTGAGGGAGAAACTTGAATTAGACATCATCAGACTGTACTCACACCGATCCTCGACAGACTGGACTCTGCCGTGGAAATCAATGACAGTGGAGCCAGTCACAGTGCACACGTCATGGGGTCTAATGCACCTGATGGAGATGGAAAGGGACAGATATTTAGTGTCTTTATTTCTGAAAGCAAAATCTAAAAACCACGAAGACATAAAGATGTTGAAGACGTCGTTTCCAGTTAATACACATTTGAGAAAAATGATCCCCAACTTAAAACTTAAAGGGATACTCCACCAATCTGACTCATAAAGGTCAGTTTACTGGTAACTCAGCCTGTGAAAACACTTGTATCATCTGTAATAATAATAATAAACTCTCTTATCACTCTAAGATAATAAATGAGTCTAGAATAAGAAATATCTTGAGTTAGGCTATTGGGTTGCATTATGGGAAATGTAGGATCCCGTGTTTTTAAGCTGGACTCTACTCGGGTCTGTCAGGATATCTCGGCCTCCGCTGCTTCCATCTTGACCATTTCTTTATCTGTCCTGTTCAAGTCTCCTACTTTAAGGAGGAGCAATACTACAATACTGCTGGAGCACCTCTCTGATGACTTCAGTATGTCTAAAGTGTGGACAATAAGTGAAAGGGACTATCTGTATCTCTTAACTTTAAAGAAATATGTCATAATAAATGCAAACCAGAAGTAGGATGTGCTATTGTTACAAAGGCAAATGGGACTATAACAAACCTAACCATACATACATATCCATACAAATAATCTGAACAATCACTCAGTGACCTCAGATTAGAGAAAAACTACAACTTCACACACATTTTGAGACACATATTGGAAAGAAAAAGCTGCACTGCAACCTCAGTCCAAGGGTTTACTGCTTGCAGTTATTATCATTATTATTATCATTATTAGTATTATTATTATTATTATTAACGGTGTAAAAGATCTGGTTCTGTCCATCGTGACTCTGATGTTGAATGTTATTGAAGTGCAGTGCTAAATCTGTGGAGCAACCCTTTAAGTTTTATAGACTGAATCATTAATCAGCTGATCAAAACAAAACTAATTGGTTGATTATTAGAAATAGAAATAGATTCATCAATAATGAAAGTAATCGTTAGTTGCAGCTCTAATCCGAATAATATCAGAACTTTCTCATCAAGTCTTTGTTTTGTGGCGTTTGTCTGAATACAAGTCGCTTTCAGTCCACATGGTGCACTTCATTTAAATCAGTCAGTCAAACCTTTATTCAAACTTTGTTCCAAATATAAAGCAAACATATTTACGTGTTGTTGCCCTGGCAAACCTCCGTGGGTCCACATGTACTGACAGTTCTGACGGCTGCATACGCATCACAGCTGACTTCGGAGCAGGTTTCTGGGCTCGTCTCAATATCTGAACCGGCTAAGAAAAGGACATCTGGGGGGTGATAGGAGGGTTATGAAATTAGTTTAATATTAAACTTCAACAGAATTTAAGAGAATGAAGTAACAGCAAATACAAAATATCAAATTTTTGTTCAGAGAATCCCTGAAGAGTCTCAGTCCCTTCTTTGGGAACCACCAGATTTGCCTACCTGAGACTCTGCATCTGCTTACATCAAAGAAAACCTTGTTGAAAGTCTCATCATTAGTAAACGACCATGAACCCACAGATGAGTTATCGACCGTTGCAATCAGGTTCTAGAAAAGGATTAGACAAACATCAAGGTTAATACTGTAATACTGAGTGAACAGTTTAGACTTGAATCCCCCTTTTTACATATTTTCCTCCAGTTTTAGGACAGTGGGACGGTGAGAGCAGTGGTGGCCTAAGCTTCAGATGACCAGACTGGCAGGATGAATCTGAGTGAGGAGGCAAAGTTGCCCCTCCAGAATTATTAAAGATAATTATTTCTAATCAACGTCTTTGGCCACTTGAGGGCAAAAAGAGTCCCCAAACAAACAGCCCCCCTGGTCATGTGAGCCCAATATTCACTCTCCCTTTAGCTCTGGTTGGTCTCCACCAGCTCCTTGTTAGCTGCTTAATGTTACACTTTCTTCATGCGGTTTGGTGCTGGGCAGGTCGTGCACAGGGAGGTTATCACAGCTTGTTTGCTGAGGACAGCTGCCAGAGTTAGTGATAACTCTCTGTGGGTTTACACTACCAGGGACCGCTCTCCTTTTACTCGTAGTTATTGTTCATATAGAAAAATATACACATTAGTGCTGCTTTTATTCAAAATACATGTTGGTTCCCTGAAATTGTGGGACTGTGTATAAAAAGAAGCATAATTCCTACACTGTTCATCTAATGTTGATGTACAGTAAATACCCTAAAAATAAAAGCTGAAGCACTTTGATGTCGTAGTCACTGTTCATTTAAATCAGTGTGTGGAAGTACAGAGCAAATACTACAGACATGTGTCACTGCATTATTGGTATATCACTGCATTGTATATTATCAATGAGTGACTGTTTCTATGTGCTAGTCATCTCTGATGATGTCCCACTTAGTAGATCTCATATATTACAATTAGATTCAAGTCACAGATCATTTTCCAAATATTACCCAGCAACGTTTGAAAAACCCAGAAGGTCATATGAAAAATGTTTCCAGAATCCACTGCACAACAGAAAAGACTTTGAAACCCATTCCACAGGTTGCCATGTAGCCAAAAGTGTTAAATATAAATATTAACACATTTACACAGAAGCATCAATATATTTCAATAAAATGGATCATAACATTTTTAGGTTTGTACAAATGGAGCACAGAGATGTGTAAATTGTGACATCCGTCTTTGTTTCGATGAGGAAATCAAACCAAATATGTCTTTGTCCCACTGCAGACGGAATTCTTTAAATCAAGATGGTTGTTGAGTCTTTGAGGCTTCCTGTTAAACGACCTTCTGGCTCACAGACTCAACTGTAAAGGTCAAACACTGAGGAACAACTGGCTCTACTCTCAGGGACCAGATGCTATGAACTTTGCAGTGGTTAACTTCTGAAATCACAGCCTGAGGTCAGGATCAAGTTCACTTGTCATAAAGCAGATTGGTTTGAGGACATACGTCGCCATGGTAACAGACTCAGGGTCATCTCTGGGGCCAAAGATATATCTATACTTACAACATCAGGTGTATAAGCGGTATACGATCGTACAGACACGGCTGTTTGTGTCCCAAGGTTGTAGAAGAATACTTCCAGCTGAAAGCATAAACAGAAGAGAGACAGAAAACATTAGGGAATGGTTTCCAACATATTTTAGAAATTAACTTTGATGTAAAGTTCCCTTTGCCACACAATGTCTTTCAAATGTTCATGTTGTACAAAAGGCTGAAAGGTCAATCAGTGTAAAAACATGGAACTGATGATTACTCACCGGAAAGAAGGAACCCAATTGGTATTCTATATAAATTCTGCAGGTTGAAATGGAATCGATGTGTGGGGGTACTTTGACGTCGGTTGGCTCACTAATTGGCGCCACACTAACGTCTTTCATACCTCCTCCATCTTCCAACTTCAGACAGTCTTGTGCGGTGTCAGATTGGTTATTTTTAAAACACATTGAAATAGATGAATCTGCGTTGATGGTCACCTGTGAAACCAGAGAGACACCAATGATGAAGTAACAATATTAATCTTTTCAAGACTTTGACTCAACAGCAGCATAGTTTCATCTCATTTAACATTTAGTTAGTTACATTTATTTCTCCGTGTTTAACTCTAAGTGTTTTTTAATTAATCAAAATAAAACCTGTTCAAGTCCATAACGATATCTAAACATCTTTCTCGTACCTTTTTTCTCGTACCGATAGTTTTACTCTTTGAGGCTTATAATAATTTGGTAATGCTCTATTTTATGGCTCTATTATTTCTCTATAATTTCATAATCATCTCTTGGATATTTTCTGGAAAGAACTATGAACTTTGATATTGATCTCAGGGTTTTAGTTTGCTCAGTTAGTTGTGTAGAGTTTAATAACAGAGGGACGGCTCCATTTTACATTTTTTATAATTTTTTTCTCAGACAGTCAAACAGTCTGTCTGTTAGATAAAAACACAAACATGGTTTCATTTTACTCACATCCAGGAATGTGTAACTGCGTCCATAAAAGCTGATGGGACACGAGCTGATGTCGGTCGTTTCAGACAGATTGAGGTCGACCTGGCTGGCAGCAACTACAGCGTGAATGTGAAGCAAAACAAACATCATACATCAATCCATCACGACCAACTTTACACTGTTTATTCCCAATTCACACCTCTGATTTAAAATAACATTCATCATCGTCATGACTTCTGGGTGTAAAAGATTAAATGAATGAATAAAATAAACATTTAGAAACACTTCATTTTACAGGTCCACAAATGTCATGGTAATTTGGTGATAATTAGCAAGTAACCTATTTGAAATTTATTTGGAATAACAGCCAAATTATCCCAATATTGACCTCAAAAGTTATCAAAAATTACAATAAACATTATTTAATAATTGTACTCCACTATTTCCCAGTAGCTTATTTAATACATTTCCAGGAAAAGAATACAAAGTGAATTGATATACTTTATTTCCATGTCTGCTGATAAATAGATAATAATTAGAAAATAACTTCTTTGAAATTTCTAAAAAAACTCCCTGAATCATGACATTAGCTTCCAGGTTACATTTGTGTCCCACAATGGTGAGATTTGTTCCTGTGATGAAGTGTCTTCTATTAGTTTTAGTTTTCCACCTCCGATCAAGAGTAGCTGCTTCTCAGCCTCAGGGCCCTATTCTAACCATTAGATACTATTTTAGCATATAATTATTAAATAATGTTTATAATAAAGTCATTTTTTATCAATTTTGAGGTAAATATTGGGGTAATTATATAATAATGATAATAGTAATAATAATTGTTTTGATAATTATTAATTACTTTTGATAGTCTTTTTAATGTCTTTTTGAGCTTATGTACCAATGCAAATTGGTGCCTTATTATTAATATATATTGATAATTTATTAATATGAAGTTTATTGATATTAATAATTATCTTTAATATTTCCTAATAACCAGACCAGCTCCTATCTGCGTCCCAAACAACTGAAAACGTTTCAATGGCTGCTTACCTGCCAGCAGGAGGAGCAGTGCAGCCGGCTTCATGATGGAGCCCCGAGCTGGGAGAGATACAGGTCACATAGTAAGAGACTGCAACACACTTCATTTAATCCATTCATACAGTATAAGGGATAGTGCTCATCAAACCTTTCTTGCATGCTGCATGGGGTTATTAAAAGGTTTCTTACTGTATCTAAAATCCATTAAATGGACCCTGACTGATTACCTTAAAGGTCACCTATTATGCAAAATGCACTTTTCCATGTCTTTTAAACATCAATATCTGTCCCCAGTGTGTCTACAGGCCACCATAGTATCATAAAAGACCATCCTCTCTCTTTTTCTCCTCCTCCGTTTGTCCGGAAATGGGTGCAGAAAAAAAATTCGCTTTTTTTCCTTCTCTTCTGACGTCATTAGAGAAATGCAAGCCATGTAAGGGTTTCCTGGTCGAACCAGAGAGAACCTTCAGTAGCTGACCCCGCCCCACAGCGCGTCACTGTCTCTCCTCCTCAACCTAACTTGAGCAAAGTCTGCAAGAACCAGCAGAACAGGCTTCATGTACTCCCATCATCTAAATATAACATGTTCTTTCACAAAGGCTTTATGTAATTACACTGTTTAAACAGATGATATTTATATATTATATATATTTGATGTCATGCATGTAGCAGAGTACAGGTAGTAAATAGTGACTTGTAAGCAACACAACACATTTCTGTTTCACAGTCAAACTTTATTTGAGTTGACAGATGACAATATTAATTATTCACAGCATTTGTAATCATCTCACCTGTTAGTTAGTTATGTTAACATGGTACAGGAGAAAGTCTTTCAGCTCTGGTAAACTATGGTAAGCTAAGCTCCGGTGGTCTGTAGTCATGGTAACACAGAGACAGCTACTACTGTAAATAATATACCATTACTCTGATCTTCCATACATTTATCTTTTAGCAGAAATAATGAACTGACTACTGTTTCACATCTTCTATTTTCCACCCTGATGGTCGCTGTGTCATAGCGGTAGCATGTAGCTAACCCGTTAGCATGTAGCTACATGCTAACGGGTTAGCTACATGCTACCGGGTTAGCTTTGTATCTCCATGTAAACAGAGCCATCTGCCCACAGCTGTCTGCTCTCCTCTGGGATGATTCTGTCGGTCATTTCTCACAGATGGATCTGTAAAGACAGACGTAAAACAGAGTGTGTGTTTACGGTTTACAGAGTTGATGCATGAGGTAAACACTGAGTTAACTAACAGAGATATAAACAGCATTATTTACCTGAGAGAAACCGTCAGGAAAACCTGGAATCTGGACCGCAGATGTTCATCATGTGTCGCCGATTTCTGATCAGATTCCTCCGGTAACGTGCGCTGGGTGAAGTTTCTGGTTTATAAACTTTAAAGTGGTTTATAAGCTCTATTCTAGCTGCTATCTCTCCACTCGTCTCTCTCTCTCTCTCTCTCTCTCTCTCTCTCTCTCGAGAGAGAGAGCTTCTCCGGGAGGGAGGGGGAGGGTGACGCTGTTGTTGTGGGGAAGTTTGATTGACAGAAAACGCTGACCAATCAGAGCAGAGTGGGAGGAGACAGGCTGTGAATCAGTGGTTTTCAGACAGAGGCTGAATTAGTCTCTGAGGCAGGCAGACTCAGGCTGCAGTATGAGAAGAATAAAGGGTTTTTTGAACATTGCAGCATGTAAACATGTTCTAGTGCAACATTAAAATACATCTATGAACCTGGAAATGAGCATAATATGTGACCTTTAAGTTGTAGCTTGTTCACCAAATTACTGCGACTGCAAAAGGCTCCATGTGAACTCTTTTAGATGAGGCCCATGCAGTCGCAGTGAGTGAAGGTGATGAATATAGATTGTGAGTGGAGAAAATGCAAAGCACGTTGTTATCAATAGCAGTAGTACTAGTGGTGTTTAATTTGACGTATTTGGAAATAAATAATAATTCAGTTTTTCTTTTATCATCCAATGAACACATGTTTACGGAAGCCCTGAAAGGCAAGCGAGAATTATTTTTTCTGATGATCCAAGTCTGATCTAAATTATTTTCTCTCCTGTGTTTATGACTTAAGAACAGGTGGATTTTTTTGCCCAGGTAATCTTTCTAAGTTCCTTTTTTGTCGTCTGTGAAACAAGAGATTTGTTTTACCTGTTTCACAGACAAAAAAAGGAACTTAAAAAGATTATCCTGGCAAAACATAATCCACCTGTTCTTAAATCACAAACACATAACATAATCCACTTGTTCTTAAGTCACAAACACAGGAGAGAAAATAATTTAGATCAGATTTAGAAAATTCTCCCTCGCCTTTCAGGGCTTCCGTACAGTTTGCATCTGAGTGTGTCACACTTAAAGGTAATGAAGAAACTGAAAAGTGGTTGATGTTATGAGGAACTTCAGTTTCACCATGAAATATAACAAGAATAACTCATCAAATGAAAAGAACTGAAACAAAATAAACAGGAACAACATGAAAGCAGTGTAATAATAAGCTTTTTAAATGTGGAACAGAGGGGGGCTTTATTCCATAGTGTTCAAGCTAAAAGACTCAACAACAGCTGGTGCAGAATAAGGAATTAATAGATCAGAAATACTTTGAGAGTAACCAAAAGAATCTCAAAATGATAAAATTAATATTTCTAAATCATTTTAATAAGCAGTGCAGTATTTTTCTTTTTTTCCTGAAGTCACTGCAGACTCAAAATTAATATTCTTGTCAATACACTAAGTTACCATAATGCATCTTGATAGAAGCAGAATGATTTTAAAGACCAGCGGTCATCCTGTTGGTGTATAAGCGTCGTCTACCTGAAGCCAGGCAGAGAGAGGAATAGTGTGCAGCTTGTCTTACCGTCTGGAGGTCGGGTGGAGCAGCAGGGAGATGAAGCTCTGCAGATGGAGGTCGGTGGTGAACCACTCTGGGACGTTGCTGCTCTCGGGCAGATGTGTCTGCTGTGTGCCTCTCTCTGTCTCTTTTTATGCAGGTACTTCCCATCACGCCCCTTACATTCTCAAAAACTCCCCAAACCGGCTTTTTGTGGCCTTTAGCAGTCCGTTGAGTAACTTGCTTTTCTTAGTAATTAACCACAGAAGAATGCAGCAGCTCATAAAGTACGAACATTTCACAACCTGTGAGACGCCCTGAGGAAAATACGTTCCTATGTGACCAACCTAAACATTTTTCTACCAAATCTCTGAAGGATGTTGATATTTTTTTATGGTAAACGTGTTTCAGTACAAACACATTTTCTTAATACTGACACAGAGGGTTATGAATTGTTCACATTTAGGCAGAGATAATTGGCTCCTTGGAGATGAGCCAAGCCTGCGCAGAATCGATCACCAGCGATTGCCGTGCAATGCATGCCGTTTAGATTTGTGTCCGACTTGCTCTGAAATCATTCAGACGTGGGCAACGATAACCTCACCAAATGGAGGTGGCCGCAGTTTTTAGAGCCAGGCACCGCAGTTGCTCTCCACCGACTGCAAGACCCAGAGCATGATGGGAAACGGCTGGCTGTCACCTGATCAAAGAGCTGATTGGCTCTTAGTTTTGACAAAGAACACCATGTGTTCCAGAAAGTCAGAACTTTCTCTGTAATTGTAATATTTAACACTAAACTGTAGCTAGTCTCATGTTGTGCAATGAAGGTTTCATCTGTTGACAAACATATCTTGTGTGGTTGATAATAATAATAATCAGCATTATTATTATTATTATTATTATTATTATTATTATTATTATTATTATTATTATTATTATTATGGTTATTATTATTATTATTATTATTATTATTATTATTATTATGGTTATGGTTATTATTATCGTTATTTATATAGCAGTTATCAAAACGAGTGCTCATTACAAAGTGTTTTACAAGGCGGACATAAAAATAATAAAAGATAGAATCCAATGCCAGATACACGCACCTTTGCACATATATATTAGGGGTGTAACGATTCATCTACTACATCGATGTATCGTTTTATATTCCTATGATCCATCTACATTGATAGGTACTCGGCAAGTTGTCCTTCACGGGAGACGTATATCGATATAAAATCGATTTGAAATGCAAAAATCGATTGTATCGATACTAAGGATTTGCAACTTGTATTTAAGGATGACAAACGTTATATGAAAGTGTTTTTTAGCACTTTTATTAGTAAAGAAATGTTAAACGTTATTCCGGTTCACTCTCCAGACATGCGCCTGCTTGCCAGCTCTGCCCTCTGCAGCGCGAGCACGCATCCATGGTGTCCACCTGAGATTCCCCACTCTGCCTCCGCATCTGCCCCCAGGTCGTCCACCTCACATTCCCCACTCTGTCTTCGCCCTGCCCCCAGGCAGCCCGCTTGAGATTCCCCACTCTGCCTCCGCCTCTGATCCCAGGCCGCCCGCTTGAGATTCCCCACTCTGCCTCCGCCTCTGATCCCAGGCCGCCTGCTTGAATTTGTTATTTTAATTTTTAAGACTGGTCTCATGTTGCTGCCAGAACAGTTAAATGTTCAGACGAAGGCTGTTAAATGTGTAAATAATGAAATAATTATAAACTATTAACTATAGCAAGTTTTGTCTTGAAGCTTGTTAGCTGTTATCTATAATAGTAATAATAATGATGTGAAATTGCATAGTTTTAAGTCATAAACCTTCAAATATTCTTGGGGGCGGAGCCCCCAAACCCCCACTCCAAATTTATACTGGTCCTTTGCGGGTTTTTAATAGAAAACACTGATCTTCTGGTGTTGCTCCTGTGCTTTGTCTTGACTTATTGTTGACGTGGGGGCATATTGTGAAAGGAGGGAAGGGCCTGTAAAACGTCCGTAGCCCTGGGGCCTCAAGAAACATTGAGGTGCCTCGGCAGGTTCCTCAGCATTCAGTCCTAATGACCTTTTGAAAAGTCCAAACTGCAGATCTGTATTTAAAGAAATCAATGTTTTAAAATCTTAAATATCCCTCTCTCATTCCTGATATTTAAGAACTTGTGTATTTCCTGGTCATTTCAGTGTTGATTATTGCATATCTATCGTATTTCTAATAACTCATTCCTAAAAGCATATCAATATGTTATTTGGTCTCCCATCACACTGATGAAGTCAAACCTGCAGCTACTGGTGACAAAGTTAAAACAAAGAGAGAAACTAACAAACTAATCAAATGTTACTGGGTGAGTTTATAGAAATGCATCACATGGTTTCTTTTATTTCAGGTGAGCATGTTCCCCTGTGTGATCCCTCCCCTCTTTCATCACTGTCTTGCTCGCTGTCTTAAATCTTTCTTTTACGTTCACATGTTCATCATGAGCCTCACAAATCTTCCCGGACTGCATTCCTTCATAGTCAGCTTGGCTTTTTATCCTGAGGGGGTTTCAGGTGTGCTTAAACAATCTGTGCAGTTTTCATGCCAAAGATACCAACCCTCACACGCAAAGAAGACAGTTTTTTCCAGAACATTCTGTAATGGCAGATGCATTCAGCAGCCAGGTGTCAGTAGCCAACATTACTTTTTGCACCTGGGGGAGAAGAGACAATGTGGCTATTTATACCCGGTTGTATATAGCATGGCAGAGACAAGCACCCAGGTGTCCAAAGCCAACAATGCTCTTTGCATCCAACCCGGATACACTAAATACTGTATGTGTATATGTACTGTATACTGTATATTCAACGTAGCCAGGTGTAAATAGCCAAACAGCTGCTGGCTGGGTGCAAATAGACACTCTATTCTTTAATTTGTGACTATTTCTAAATGACCTTTAAAACGTGTGCATGCTGTATGTTTTTGTTATAGGACAGGCATGAAATACAATATATAAAAATAAAAAACAAAGAACTTACCTACAAATCTGAGCTCCCAGAGAGGCGTGGAGCCGATGGCTCATTGATAAAGGGGGGAGGACCTGTAGTGGAACCTTATACAGCATACAATGAGGTGGGCTACTTCAGCAACATGAACTGCACCATTAAACAGTGACCTACTGGTAGGCCTTATCAGAACCATGGACAGCACCATGGATTTATCATTAACAGTGACCTTCAATTTCAATGTGAATGGCACACCACCAGAGACATTAACAAAGGGTGCAGGAAAAATTATGACGGCAACCCCTGGAGGTTGCCGTCTGCTTTATGGGCTACGGTGACCCATTTGCGACCATTGACATAATTTTGCCCGGCCCAGTTGTTAATGTCTCTGGTGGTGTGCCATTCATATTGAAATTGACCCTGGTCCAACCCACCTTTCAACCTGCAACAGCATATTATCTCTGCCTATATGTGAACAATTTATAACCTTCTGTGTCAGTATTAAGAAAATGTGTTTGTACTGAAACATGTTTACCAAAAAAAATATCAACATCCTTCAGAGATTTGGTAGAAAAATGTTTAGGTTGGTCACATGGGAACATGTTTTCCTAAGGGCTTCTCACAGGTTGTGAAATGTTCTTACTTTATGAGTTGCTGCATTTTTTTGTGGTTAATTACTAAGAAAAGCAAGTTACTCAACGGATTGCTAAAGGCCACAAAGAGCCAGTTTGGGGAGTTTTTGAGAATGTAAGGGGCGTGATGAGAAGTACCATTCTAACATAGCATTTTAGAATGGAATGTCGGTCGCAACCCCGCTGAAGGCTATTTCAGCTTCATGGACAGCATCTTGGATTTATCATTAAACAGTGACCTGCTGATTGGCTATTTCAGCACCATGGACAGCATCTTGGATTTATCATTAAACAGTGACCTGTTGGTAGCAAGCCCCCAGGAAGAGCGCCGGGCCGTGAAGCAAATTTTCGTTGTGGCCAAACGGCGGTACTAAAACTTCAGTGTCCGTCACGTGATGCCATTGGGCCCAAAACAACTTTTTCCCATAGACTTCCATTGGGAAAGAGATGTCTGTAACTCAGCAGATCATTTTGTTTGAGTTGAATCAACTTCCCAGTACGAAAACTTGAATATCCATTATTTAAGTCATTAGGTCCTAAAAGTTGTAAAGTGCATTACTAGCCGAATCCAGAGTTTTTTCCCTTCCTCCGTTCATGTGAATTAGACCCAGACCGAGGCTGGAGCGAGTGCTGGGAGGCGGGGTTAAAGGAAACGCCACTGCGCCTGCTCTATGGGCCCAATGGATGCGGAAGACTGCCGGGTGATCCGGGTAATTTATCTCTGGGCAGTCGAGCCATTTTGGCATCGTGTGCCACTGAGAATGAACGGGAGCCCGCCTACAACGCTGCATCCAGTTCTCTTTATACATCCACCCTGACCTGCTGCTTGGCTATTCCATGGATAGTGCCATGGATTTTACCAACAATTTGCTCAAACCTCAGTCAGATAAAGGATAAAAAAAGACAGGCACACTAAACTAGTGGGGCAGGCAACCAAGGATAGAAGGCAAATGAATACACAGTTTGACATTCAGTGATGTTGGATGCCCATACATTCATACAGCCATATAACCTACACAATCAAGCCACACATGACAACAATCTACACATGTGCAAGCAATGTGTGGCCTGTTGTTAATGGGTAAAATGGGGAAAAGGTACAGTACTGGTGAACTAAAGCGTAAGGAGCAAAGAGCAGAGGAAGAATCTTGTGGCTGAAAGGTTTGCAAGGATGAAGGAGAGACATAATGACATGGCCTTTCTATCCTGAGGGGGTTTCAGGTGTACATACTGCATCTGTCATTCTCATACCAAAGATACCTTCGTTATATCCAAAGCAGGTGGTTGCTTTTAGAACATTCTTTTATTTGTGACTTTTTTTAATGGATTTTCTACCGCAAAGGATTAGAGAAAAGGGCCAATTGCAAATGCCTTCATGCCAAACACAATCATGCTCGATTCCCGGTCCTCAAAACATACTTTGACATTAGTGTGGAGTTCCTCTGCCTTGCAACAGGAGGAGTACTTCCCGTAGTACGGAGGGACAGCAATGGATCTTTGGTGTAATAAGAGCATGGCAGCTCTTACACATGTGGAATTGTTTGGCACTTGATATAATTTAAACGGGTGAGTTATATAAAAATTCATCCCCGTACAGTTGTCATGAACGAGGAAATAAGATATAGAGACCAAAAAAGGTTTTTTGTACCAGGCTGTAAACATGTTTACATGCATTTTCACATGGAGGTCTTCGGGGATTGACTCCCTTTCGGAGTCTCAAGTGGTGAAGGAATTCTCCATCAGAGAATCGTCACCTTCATGCGTGTTGGTTTATCTTCTAGGCAGCTGCAAGCTCAGAGTTAAAATCATAAAAGATTACAAATTAGGTTATCAATATCAATTTATTCCGTGAATATATTCATCAAAATTGCACAGAGTTATTAACAGAAGTTCTGGGCTCATCAATGTGTCCCTGATACCATGTAATACAGTGTTCAGTTCGCAGTGAATGAGCCCCGAGCTTTGCTATACGTTTACTTTTATACATTCACAGGTGAACCCTGGGGGGGGGGGGTCAGGTTTTCTGCAGACCCAGTACTTTTCCACCCTATGTCACAATACATTTACAGGCCCACTCAACATTCCATCACGAAATCATTCATGTGATCATTATAGCCTCCTCTTACATCAGTCACTTATCTGTAGACAGTCTAAGCCTAGTATTTGACACCAAACTCGCTAAACTCCCAACATAATTAAGTTTGTTACAGAACAACAGTTTTATCATGATATATTTCCAACAGTGGCCATTTGAGTAACTGCAGTTTTTGGCACTTTCGAGTTTGCTTCATTTTTCTGCACAGGAGCGACAAAACAATTAATAATGACAAACACATAGGATAGAGTAAAGCCAGACCTAATTCAATCTGATTCAGGGCAGACTGAGCTCACCTGTGGCTCCTCCCAGAGCTCCTCAGGGTCATGGCAGACAGGGAAGACTTTCAACAGCTATATATCATGATTTATTGGGAGAAACCAAGCGATTTTCAGGCTGTTTCAGCCATTTTCTGAGAAAATATGCCAATTTGAAAAACTGCCGTGTGGGCATCACTTTCCATTCATTTATTCTATTTCCCATTGTAATGTATGGAAGGTGGCACACTTCCCGCACAGGCATGCTAACTGCTAGAGGGTGCAAACGATAATGAGCGTGGCAACAACATACTAAATATCAGCAACTTTTACAGTTAGGCTTGTAGAGAACCACTGACCTTACTTTGGTGGTCCGTGCTGCATGTTAACCTCTTACCATTCTGCCCTCTTCTTTAGAGGGGTAGTGGTGGGGGACAGGGGATGTTCAGAAGTAGATAACAAGTCAATTATTAACAATTATTATTATTATTATTATAACAAGTCAACACTAGATGCCACAAAGAAGTGGTGTACATCATCTGAAAGAGACCTAGAGATTAATTTGAAATGCAGCCCAACACTGTGTGTCAAGTTGTTCTAGTCATAAATCAGAAATAAAAATGTATTAATAAATTAATTAAAATAAATTGCAAAAGTGTATAAAAGTTTGTGATGGTCATCCCCATTCTCTGTTATGTCTCATAAATTGTTGCAGCAATTTTTGGGTCGATACCATCTGTTACACAGATTTGGTGCTAAATTTTATCATTTTTTTACAACTCGAGAATTGATAAAAACGATCAATAATCCTTCCAAAATACCGCATTAAGACACTTTAGGAACACCATAGAAAAAGCCATGCAGTGATTTGGTATCAAAAACCTTTGACATTTGGAGATTTCTGCAAGAATTGCATTTTTCGGCGAATGGATGGCGAGCACTTCTGTTGTGTAAACTGCTCATAAATCCCCTTATTGTCAATCTAGCTGGGAAAGCCATCCATCCTCTGAATGCTCTACGTCTCTAGTCTGATCCATCCATCCTCTGAATGCTCTACGTCTCTAGTCTGATCCATCCATCCACTGAATGCTCTAGGTCTCTAGTTTGAGCCATCGATCCTCTGAATGCTCTAGGTCTCTAGTTTGATCCATCCATCCTCTGAATGCTCTAGGTCTCTAGTTTGATCCATCCATCCTCTGAATGCTCTAGGTCTCTAGTTTGATCCATCCATCCTCTGAATGCTCTAGGTCTCTAGTTTGATCCATCCATCCTCTGAATGCTCTAGGTCTCTAGTTTGATCCATCCATCCTCTGAATGCTCTAGGTCTCTAGTTTGATCCATCCATCCTCTGAATGCTCTAGGTCTCTAGTTTGATCCATCCATCCTCTGAATGCTCTAGGTCTCTAGTTTGATCCATCCATCCTCTGAATGCTCTAGGTCTTTAGTCTGATCCATCCATCCTCTGAATGCTCTAGGTCTCTAGTTTGATCCATCCATCCTCTGAATGCTCTAGGTCTCTAGTTTGATCCATCCATCCTCTGAATGCTCTAGGTCTCTAGTTTGATCCATCCATCCTCTGAATGCTCTAGGTCTCTAGTTTGATCCATCCATCCTCTGAATGCTCTAGGTCTCTAGTTTGATCCATCCATCCTCTGAATGCTCTAGGTCTCTAGTCTGATCCATCCATCCTCTGAATGCTCTAGGTCTCTAGTCTGATCCATCCATCCTCTGAATGCTCTAGGTCTCTAGTTTGATCCATCCATCCTCTGAATGCTCTAGGTCTCTAGTTTGATCCATCCATCCTCTGAATGCTCTAGGTCTCTAGTTTGATCCATCCATCCTCTGAATGCTCTAGGTCTCTAGTTTGATCCATCCATCCTCTGAATGCTCTAGGTCTCTAGTCTGATCCATCCATCCTCTGAATGCTCTAGGTCTCTAGTTTGATCCATCCATCCTCTGAATGCTCTAGGTCTCTAGTTTGATCCATCCATCCTCTGAATGCTCTAGGTCTCTAGTTTGATCCATCCATCCTCTGATGCTCTAGGTCTCTAGTTTTATCCATCCATCCTCTGAATGCTCTAGGTCTCTCTAGTCCAGGGGTGCCCAATACGTTGATCGCGATCTACCGGTCGATCGCGAAGGTAGTGTGGGTAGATCGCATGGCATTTAAAAAAAAAAAAAAAAAAAACATTTTTTTTTTTTTAAATAGACGTCAGCCAACAAATTGCAACACTGTTTCACCTGAACTCATCTGGAATGGAGGATGAGATTTTGACACTACAAGCTGACATTCAGCTTAAGTCCAGGGCTCATGGACAGTTCTGGAACTTACTCACAGAGGAAAAGTACCTCAACATGAGGAAATGTGCTACCTCCTTGACTGCATTATTCGGCTCCACTTATTTATGCGAGTCAGCCTTTTCCCACATGAAGATTATTAAGTCCAAATACCATTCCACCTTGACTGATGATCATTTGGAAGTGTGCTTGAGGCTGGCTATCAGCAGCTACTGTCCGGACTATGCATCCCTGGCTGATTCCATTCAGTGCAAGTCATCAGAGTAAGGTAATGACAAAAAATAGTTATATTGTACAATATGGGTTCATGCAGTTATGCAAGGTACACCAACATATATTGTACATATAAAGAATACTCAATATATTTATAAATAAATATATGTTTTGCATTTTTATAGTAGGTAGATCATTTTGACTTGGTCATTTTATAAGTAGCTCGCATGCTGAAAAAGTGTGTGCACCCCTGCTCTAGTCTGATCCATTCATCCTCTGAATGCTCTAGGTCTCTAGTTTGATCCATCCATCCTCTGAATGCTCTAGGTCTCTAGTTTGATCCATCCATCCTCTGAATGCTCTAGGTCTCTAGTTTATTGTTGTAAAGTTTCATGAGGCTATGATTATCCTAGAGGTCAACACAGGTCATTTTATTGGATCAGATGAGTCTGATCAAAGAGTTACGGATTGAATGTCTGTTAGTGGTGGGTTAATAATCAGAGGTTTTATCTCATGGTTGGTCCATTAGAACAATGATTAACTTGAGGCTGAACAAAGAGAGGTCAAAGTACATTTCCAGAGCAGAGGATTCACTCAGTGAGACCGCTGTCTGTGGAGAGGAAGTTCATCTGCAAACGGTGAGTTACGTGTTCCAGTCCACTACATGCTCTTCTTTTTGTAAGAATGAATGACTTGTCGTGCAGTTGATTTTCAATGTAAACTAAAAGCATTTTAACTGATTGTATTCTTCTAATAAAAAGTAGACTCGATTATAAGCAGACCACTGCAATTAATGTAAGAATCTCGTAAACCTATGACTTTATTCTATTAAACCTATGACTTTATTCTATTAAACCTATGACTTTATTCTTGTAAATCTATGACTTTATTCTCATAATATTACGACTTTTTTCTCGTAAACCTATGACTTTATTCTATTAAACCTATGACTTTATTCTATTAAACCTATGACTTTATTCTCGTAATATTATGACTTTATTCTCGAAATCTCAGATTTATTTATTTTTCTTCAATGTGGCCCTAATACTCCGTCGTACCATTGCAACTGATTCATTGAGGAAAAAATGTTTTTGTAATTCATATTGTAAGGCTTAAGGTGAGGTTAAGTTTAATTAATATATTTGAGTTAATTTACTAATAAAATATATATTTACAGTTAATTATTTACACATCTAAAAGTTGAAATATTTTCATCAGCAATTTAAAATCAGCAACAATAATCTGCAGCATCTGCCTCTGTGGTTTTCCTCACATTTACCTTTATCCAAGTCCACCTAGCTTCTGATTGGTTACTTCAGTCACATGTTAATCAGGAACAAGGAAATTATGTGAAGTTGAGGAAGTGTGACGGAAGTAAGTTCTTCATCTCCATTCTGCTGTTTCTACTCATTAAAGTCTACTTCAAGCCACCATATCAAACTCATAAAGTGATGTATTTGCTCTCTCTGCAGGCCAGCAGCCTCCCAGTCCCTCTGTCTCTGCAATGGACCAGTTTGTTGGCTCAACTGCGACAGAAAGTTTGGAGCGAGTTTCAGCTTTGCTTGGCTGCAGTCCAAACTCTTCAGAAGTGGCTGCATACCTCGACAAGCATGACTCACTGAGACATCTCAGGGAGGAATTCCTGATGCCCACAATTTCAGATTTGCCTCCTTGTGAGTAACAAAAAAGTGCATTAAAGTTCTGGATGTTATTTGGATATCAATGTTCAGGATCTGTTCTATCAGTTTGGATTAGCTCTGTTGATGTTTTTTAAATTATTATTCACAAGATGAATTTACAAATAATAAGGCAATCATTATAATTATAAATATCATCCTCAAAACTGAGCAGATATCACAGTAGACATAAAACATTTACATAGACAATAAAAAAAAAAAATGTAAGCAGAGTAAATCTTTAAAAAAAAATGACATAAATAAAACAAATAATTAAAGAAAGATAACCGATAACTTTCAAGTAATATAAAGAGATCATTGGCATATTTGGATTTCATTAATTTCAGGGACTTCATATAGAGTTGAGTTTCATTATAGTAGCACATGAAGATGGGTGCGTTCTTTAGGAATTTCAATTGATTAAAATATTGCATCGTGATTAATCACAAATTAATCTCACATTTTTTAATCTGTTCTAAATGTACCTTAAAGGGAGATTTGTCAGGTATTTAATACTCTTATCAACATGGGAGTGGACAAATATGCTGCTTCATGCAATATATATATATATATATATATATATATATATATATATATATTTATTAAAACAATGACAGATATTGTCCAGAAACCCTCACAGTTACTGCATTTAGCATAAAACAATATTATCAAATCATAACATGGCAAACTGCAGCCCAACAGGCAACAACAGCTGTCAGTGTGTCAGTGTGCTGACTTGACTATGACTTGCCCCAAACTGCATGTGATTATCATAAAGTGTGTAGGTCTGTGAAGGGGAGACTCGTGGGTACCCATAGAACCCATTTACATTCACATATCTGGAGGTCAGAGGTCAAGGGACCCCTTATTCCCGACAAGCCATTATGACATGTTTGGTACCAATTGATTCCTTTTTTAGTTTCATATGATGTCAGTAGAGTCACTCTAGCTTTAAAACCCGCTACAACCTCCGAAAGATCGATTGCATTAATACGTTAAAAAAATTAACCATTCCATGAATTGTTTCTGTTGTTTCAATATCAACTTTACAGAAAACATATTAATTGCTCTCAAAGCCAAATCTTAATCTTAAAAATTCACTGGAAGGGTAAAAATCTTTCTTTTGTTTTGGGTGGGACAGGGTATTTGAAGAACAGACCTTTTATCAAGAAAATGAATATGCATTTGTTAAAGGTGTCGGGGAGATGAGATGGGGACTGAGAGTACAGTGATATTTGTTTAGCCAGGATAAGGAATGTGTTTGGTATTGCATTGATAAGAGATTTCAATTCTTTCATGATGTTTCTGTAGCTGATCTCTCGCTGGTCGATGGCTCCAAGGAATGCATCTACCTTGTGGGAAACTCGTTGGGGCTTCAGCCCAAAATGGCCAGGAAGTACGTGGGAGAAGAGCTGGAGAAGTGGGCCAAAATGTATGTCCACTTGACATTTTCCTAAAGGATTTTAGTCGCAGATAAATGTTTAGTGAGATTGCATAAAACAAACTCTTTTTTAAAGGGGTGTCCATGGTCACTTAGAAGGCTCTCGACCTTGGGCGTGGGCTGAAAACAACATAGAGGAACTGATGGCTGATGTTGTTGGTGAGAAACACCAGTGTTGTTCTATAAATGTGATGTTCATACACCTATTTTTGCAACTTTTTAATGATTTTGTCTGTGAAGCAGCTTGTTCAGGTCACTGCTCTTTCTCCAAAGTCCAAAGTCCAAGTCTTTAAACAAAACAGCAGTTAAACAGTGCGTATGAGTCGGTGCGCTGTAGTGAACATCCATTTTTCATTGATGATTAAATTATTAATTATTTAGTCTACAAGCGTCGCAAAACAGTACAAATAAAGGTTTATTGCAATTTCCCATAGCCCAAGGTGACATCTTCAAATAACTTATTTTGTCAGAGGACTCACAATGATATAAAACCCGAGAAACGCTTTTCTTGCTAAATAACTTAAAGGACTAATAGATTAATCATCTAATTGTTTCAGCAGTGGTACGTTGAATAAACTCTCGTTGCAGATTTCTGTAGAAGTGTGTGAGTTTTGTGCAAGGCAGACTAGTTAGTTATTTATGTATGTCATGTACAAACAGCATATAGTACAGTACAGCCCACATGGACATGACCTCCAAAAGTACCGCTGCAGTAGTTGAGAACATAACGTCTTCTACACTGTGTACACTGTATACAAAAAACTGATAAAATCCTTTCTGAAAAAACAACCAGAGATGGATATTTTATTTAAACAATCATATAATGAACAATAAAACGTGAAATGTTTCTTCCAGGAGCTAAAACTGAGGAGGTGGCACTGATGAATGGCCTGACTGTTAATTTACACCTTCTACTGGTAAAATACAGTCATTTTCTACAGCATGTTACATTTGGTAGATTGCCAAAACACACATTTTAAGTTCTCTGTTTTGCAAAAGATTGTCAGAAGCTGTAAACTATGTGTATTGCAAAAATGAGGGGAGGACAACAAGTTGAAACCATGTCATGTAAATGTGTAACATCAATTAAAGTGATTGCTAACAGTCTTTTCATGTCATTATTCTGCAGCTTTCCTTCTACAACCCCACTGCAGCTCGGCACAGAATCCTTCTAGAGGACAAGGCCTTTCCTTCAGACCATGTGAGTAAACCAGACGTTGTTTTCAGGTGCTTGTTCTGTTCGGGTCAAAGTCCCACATGCTGACACTAAAACACCAGTTTTCTATGAAATACTTCCTTTGCTGCTGGAATTTGCAATTATGCAATTTTTTATTTGCATAATGAGGCAAAAATGCATAAAGAAATAAATAAATAGGGGGAAAAATCATGCAGAAATAAATACATACAATTAAATAATTACATTTAAAAGTACATTTAAAATAAATGCATGAATAAAAAAATAACATTTAAAAGTTAATAAAAATAAATAAATATGTATTTACTATAAATAAAAGTGAAATAGAAGAGTAGATATAGGTTTCGTCCTCCATAGCAAGTTGTCACAAGTAGTCGATGGATATTCAATTCAATTAATCTTTATTGACAGACTCGAAGTCCATCAAAAAACATACAACACAAACAACGATACATACATTAAAGTAGAAACTGACACTTTTTTATAAAAAACAGTTCTACCAATGTTTCCACAGGGGTGACTGGTATCGTTTAACACTAAAACAAGGATTTGACGGTAGCATGATAGTGGCGTTCTGAGAGTCATTTAGCTGACATATAAATGTATACATCAGGTTTCTCAACAGAGCCTGGAAAGTGTTGACACCTGCATTACAGAACAGCTCGCTTGCACTACACCACCTGGGTTTCTTAAGTTATATCCGCATGCAGTCATTGCAGGCAACCTGAAGCTGATGCATGCTTGCCTTTCTAAACTTGGCCCACAGGATGGCAGTATAGAGGGGAGTGCAATTGGCTCTAAAGAGACCTATCTTGACATGGTCTGAACACATGTTCACACTGGTTTCTTGCCAACATGTTAGCTTGAGCATATAATAAACGGCACTGCCTGTACACGTCGTCATCATCAGATCTGTAATAAAGTGCCCCAGATATTTTGTTTTATTACAAACACATAGCAGTTGTCCTGATAGATAAAAAGCTGGAAAGTTGAGGTCCCTATCTTCTTTTGTTCTACAGATCATGACAACATTCTTTTTTGCATTTTATTGCACATCATATTTGACCCCATACTCTGAGCTTATATTCAGCACTGCTAGGAGAGACAATATTCAGATCGTCAGCATACAATGGTTTACCAGGGTGTTACCAATCATACTGCCTGTTTTACAGCCTCTTAGTTGGTCAGATAACTCATTCATGTACACATTAAAGAGGGCTGGTGAAAGTAACCCCCCTTGTCTAACTCCATTACCAACACCAAAGGGATCGGAGACTCGATTGCCCAATTTGACCTGCATGTTGTGGTTCGCATACCAATATGCTTACATTCTTATAATGCTGTCAGGCACGCCCCTTTGACTCAATTTCAACTTTTTTTGTGATTTACTCGGTCAAAAGCCTTATATGCATCAATAAAAACAATTACAACAGAGGAGTTTTTTGCCTTCTATAGATTTCGGCTACTTCTTTAAAGACACATATACACAAATCAGTGCCATGCTTAGCCTTGAAGCCAAACTGGTTGTCTGTGGTACCAAGATATTAACATAAACACTCGAATAAAATCCTCTCGAGGACTTTAGATACCACACTGACTAGTGCGATTGGCCTGTAATTACCCAGGCTCCCTACCTTGCCAGCTTTGTCCTTGATGACAGGCATAAGAGTATATTGTCTAAGCTAATCCAAATTCATCCCCAGATCATCATTGTTCTACATTCAAATGTATTTTCTGCATATCAGAAGAATCAAATACTCGAGGTTATTATAGGATTCAGTTGGTAGTGAAATCACCTCTCTCCACTGGCAGACAACCTTACTGATGTCAGACACTGACATTGTTCAGCGTGATGTGACTTCACTTTCAGAGTGGTTACTTTAAGATAATTTATCATGGAGCAAGGTTATTGATCGAAGACGTTGATAAGCTTGTATCCAGTGGAAATACTCGTCTTTTCTTGTGTTGAGTGTTTCTCTATGTTCTCTCCTGTCCTCCTCAGTATGCTGTCGAGTCTCAGATCCGGCTGCGAGGATTGGACCCTGAGAAGAGCATGCTGCTGCTGTACCCCAGACCGGTGCTGGAGCCACACAGTTTACACATAATAGATATGATTTACCGTTACTGTCGTCCAGAGTGATCAACAACAGTCTGACCGGTGGTTCTGTTCAGGGAGAAGAGACTCTGAGAACTGAGGACATCCTGGAGGTGATCGAGAAGGAGGGCGACTCCATTGCTGTGGTGATGTTCAGCGGAGTTCAGTATTACACCGGCCAGCTGTTCGACATGGCCGCCATCACTGAGGCCGGCCAGAAGAAGGTAACACACACACACACACACACACACACACACACACACAAACACACACACACACGGATAACTCGATTTCTTCTATTGATTTCATGTTTTTTATATCATATCAATCGCTCAAACTTGCATTCAAGAAATAAGATATTTTCCTGCATACAATATATTTACATGTTCATCAGTGGTTGAATGTACATTTACTCAAGTACGGTACTTTTTAGTACAATTTTCAGGTACTTGTACTTTACTTGAGTATATCCACTACTACTTTATACTTCTACTCTGCTATTTCAGAGGTAAATATTGTACTTTTTACTCTGCCGGATTTATTTTAGCTATATGCATTTAGTTACTAGTTACTTTGCAGAGTGAGATTATTAATACAAAATATAAATAAATACGATATTATATATTAAGCTGCCCTGCAGAATATAAAGTAGTTGAAATTAGCTCAACCTTTACCAGCTGCAACATTAAAGTGATGTACAGATTAATGCATTGCATACATTAATAGTACTCCTACTTTTGGTACCTTTAGTGTATTTTCATGCTAATAAGTTTGTACTTATATAAAAAAAATTAAGAGTCTGAATGCAGGACTTTTACTTGCAACAGAGTATTTAATATTGCTACTTTTACTTCATGTTTATCCTGTGTATTTACTCAAGTACAGTACTTAAGTACAATTTTCAGGTATTTGTACATCACGTGAGTATTTCCATTTTATGCTACTTTATAATAATAATAATAATAATTTTGTACTTTTATGAAAAAAAGTAAGTGTTTGAATGCAGGACTTTTACTTGCAACAGATCATGTACATTTACTCAAGTACAGTACTTAAGTACAATTTTCAGGTACCTTACTTGAGTATATCCACTGCTACTTTATACTTCTACTCTGCTATTTCAGAGGTAAATAATGTACTTTTTGCTCAACTGGATTTATTTTGACAGATTTAGCTATATGCATTTAGTTACTAGCTACTTTGCATAGTCAGATTATTAATACAAAATATAAATAAATATGATATATTATTATATATTAAGCTGCCCTGCAGAATATAAAGTAGTTAAAATTGTCTTATATCTTTACTTTTGGTACTTTTAGTATATTTTCATGCTAAGAATTGTTGTTTGATATTGCTACTTTTACTTCATGTTTATCAGTGGTGGAATGTACATTTACTCAAGTACTGTACTTTTTAGTACAACACACTGTTTTCTTTTGCTTGCCAGACGTTTCATAGAGAAGAAAAATATATATTTTGCATGTTGATCAGAAAAGAGACATTTGAAGGAGCTGAATTGTTTTAAATTTCAGTCTCATCCACTCTTACATGAGAAGTCTTGATCCTTAAACACAATATAACTAATACTCCCTTTTTGTGTGTCAGGGCTGTTATGTGGGTTTTGATTGTGCCCACGCTGTGGGAAACGTCGAGCTGAAGCTGCACGACTGGGGAGTCGACTTTGCCTGCTGGTGCTCCTACAAGGTCAGCTGACAGGTCCTTTGTCTCCACTGATTATCAGTATTATCGAACGTGTTTCAGGGTGAATATGAGAATACAAATACATGTGGACAATACAGTGCATGTCTAAGTGATGACTGTCTTCTCTCAGTATGTAAATTCAGGTGCTGGCGGTCTAGCCGGGGCGTATATGCACGAGAAACACAAAGACACTATCAAACCTGCGTGAGTGCTCACACACCGTTTACATACATGTCAGTCAGTGTGATTTAATTGTTAGGTTTTGACTTCAACTTAAAGGAGAAACTTATATATTTAAATCTGTTCCCTTTTCTCCAAACTGCTCAGTCACACCATTTTCTTCTTCTGTCTCCTGCAGGCTGTTGGGATGGTGGGGACATGACGTGAAAACTCGCTTCCAGATGAATAACGGTAAAGGAAATAATTGATTTTATAATTCTCACTCAACCTCTCATGTTTGTATATGACTCACAGCTGCACCTTGCAGTGCAACATGCTGCTAGTTTGTCTTTTCATAATAAAGCTCCACCTTTCTGAAGCCAGTGATGTGATTTTAAAGTTGATATATGCTGCCATCTTGTGGTCTCATTGGATATTACAACTATAATACACTGTACACTGAATACTTATAGTTAAAAGTCACATGTATCACCACGATTTTCCTACATGTGTCATACATAAACTGTAACGGTGTATTTGTGTTCTCAGAGATGGAGCTGCAGCCTGGATTGAGCGGCTTCAGACTGTCCAACCAGCCCATCCAGCTGGTCTGCCTCCTGCAGGCCAGTTTGGAGGTACTGCAGTGCACTCATTGAAAGAACTTTGCTGGTTTAAAAAAATATGCTCTCCATTTTTCATTCATGTGTTTTATTTCTTAATTGAGTGTATAAAACATCTCTGTTTTCAGCTTTGTAACAATGAACATCATGACAGGACATAAAAAGCTTCTTAAGAAATTATGTCGACTTAAATTTTAATTTTGCCAGGTTTTCAAGATGACCAGTATGCAGGCGTTGCGCAGGAAGTCCCTCCTGTTGACGGGTTACCTGGAGTATCTGATCCAGCATTATTACACTGAGGACCCCACTCAGCCTCACAAACCTCACGTCCGCATCATCACGCCCTCTGACCCTCAGCAGAGAGGCTGTCAGCTCTCACTCTGCTTCTCTGTCCCCATCCGAAAGATCTTCCAGGAGCTGGAGAAGAGGGGAGTTGCTGTGAGTATCCAGTAGCTTCTAGTAGAGGAGCATGAATACAGTTGGGCTCATTGGATCCACAAGAGTCTCAGCTTTACAGTGATACCTAATTAATGTAATTCAAGACTGTAAGCTCTTCCCTCTTGCCTCATTTACTTCCTCTTTCAGTATGTGTAGCTGGAGAGGCTGATATCGATAGGGAAAGAGACTTTCCTGTGGAGAAAGCATGAGGTTCACACAGCTTACTTGTGACTGCTTTGTATTCTTCAAAACAGACAAACTATAAAAACAAAGAAGAAAAAAAACTACAAAATCACAACATAGCAAAACATTCTGAAGTAGATCTGTCTGTTTATGTCATTAACTTTGTCCTTTGGTGTCGTTCAGTGTGACATGAGGGAGCCCAGTGTGCTGCGAGTCGCTCCGGTGCCGCTCTACAACTCCTTCAGCGACGTTCACCGCTTCATAGAAACACTGGGATCAGCTCTTGCTGCCAGCAGCCAATGAATGAAGAGAGGTCTGTGGTCTACTCTGAACATACATCCGCTCTAAACCTCATTATCTTCACCAGCACTGTGGAACAACGGACGATCACGTTTTTTTGGATCGATGGATTTTTTGCATCCATTTTAAATAAAGTTAAAAACTGTTTTCACAGAAGAATATGGATGTTTCTTTTTTCTTTTTTTTTACAAAACACAAATCATATTTTTTACAAGAAACAAAACTATTATATACAATTTTGTATTATATTTTTTTAAAGGATAAATTTGGTATTTGGTCCAGTATTGAGGGAGAACGCTGCATCCGCCAGCCGCTAAACGAGCTGTAATGTAATCATTTGGGGCAACCTGGTACCGTTTACGTCCACTAAAAGTGCTTGTTTTTGCCAGATTATTCTAAGTGTCAGACAACATTAAGGAAAGGACCCTACAGAGAAATAAAACCTTTTTCTTCAGGTTGCCCCAAATGATTACATTACAGCTCGTCTAGCGACTGCAGCTGCAGCGTTCTCCCTCAATACTGGACCAGTTTTAAAAAAAAGTGTTGTCCCCGTACATTTTTCCGATAATACTTCTATAATTTGATTAAGGGATTTTTTTTTAAGGTCAAAAGATGACTTGATGTTGAAGTTAAAACTGGGCTAAACGTCTTTAAATGTTTAGATTACAAAAAACTATTGTTTTGGCAGCATTTCTATATCAAAACAATACTTATATATGTAACCACATAGTCTAGTTTTAAACAAGACACCTAGATGACCTACACATCAGCAAACCAAAGCTTACAAGGAAACTCTCTCCACTTATTTGTTCTGGTTTTGAAAACATTTTCTCTCCACTGCAAATTCAAATTCATAGCTCCCACAATCCCTTGCCCCCGTGACCCTCCTCTTCAGTGGAGCGTTTGGCCGCGACACCCAGAGAGCTCGCAGCATGGGGTTTGCAAATGACATGATTTTGGGGGAAAAATCCTCCCTCCTCACCGGCTGTACATTACACACACGAGTTAGCCGACAGTCCTCCCCCCACCAATTAACACCTACTTTATTATAACGTCGACTCCTCCTAATGTTCTTGCATGTGTTTATGCACTATTACCTTGACGGATGCCTATTCCATGGTTAGACATAATTGGCATATCAATATGCAAAACCTAAATGGATTAACCTTCTTTAAAACTAATGAGCACTTGGATGCCCAGCTGGGGAATGGACCAGAATTAGCATTTGTCATCTTTTTGGGGTGATGTGAGAATAAATAATTGAAGAGAAGATGGGTATTGTCTTTCCTTGGGCTGCTTGAGCGTAAAGTGACGGTTAAAAAGGGAATATGCAGATTTACTGTCTTAATGATGACTGTGGGCTTGCTGCTTTCACACATACAGTGTCAGAGGAAGAAATAATATTACATGTCCTTTCTCCTTTCAGGTGACTTCTTGATGACCGGGTCTAGCTGAATGTAAAACTTCATTGGACACATCCAGAGAGCAGTGTCTCTGCTGAGGAGAATGGACAGTTTTGATCAAAGAGGAGCAAGTGTAAAAGTAAATCTGCAAACAAACAGTGGTACTTCTGAAAAGATATTAAGAGCAGACGTGGCAAAATAACTAAAACATCCTACTTTAAAAAGTTCAAGTCTGAGGCCAGTTTCACAAAGATAGACTTTGACTATAGTCAGGTCTAAATTCTTCTGATGCACAAAGCTGTGTAGGTCCCGATTATCTTGAAGTAGTATGTCATTTGCAATGAATTCTGTGTAAATTAAGACTTTTAAAACTTAAAAAACATGGCTGATTGTCTGACCAACCGCGTCAAACTGCTCAGCTGTGTTCACTCTGCAGATAATGTTTGCCTTCTGGACATATTCACCACTTACAAGGAGATTTTACTGGGGACATTTGGGTTGTAATTCAATGCAAATGACTTCCAGTAGCACAACATTTTCAACTGAATTGTTCAGTGAATTTAGAGGTCCAACACCCAAAATGAAGAAATCAAATACGCTAAGAGAGAATAGTGAAGAAACCCGGTCGAGTAGCCCAAGTCAGGTAGTGAAATTGTGCATTTGAGTGGGTTTGCATAATATTTGTACCCAAAGTCAAGAAAACAATAATGGTAAAAGGACTTGGACTTATATAGCGCTTTTCTAGTCTTCCGATCACTCAAAGAGCTTTACACTACATGTCAGCATTCACACTATGAAGGCAGAGGCTGCTAAGGTGCCAACTTTGCCCATCAGGATCTAATCTAAATACTCATTCATACACATAGCCTTCGGGAGCAATTTGGGGTTAAGTGCCTTGCTCAAGGACACATGGACATGTGACCTGGAGCAGCCGGGGATCGAACCACCGACCTTCCGAGTGGTGGACAACCTGCTCTACCCTCTGAGCCACAGTTGAACCCAGATAATTTCAAATATTCTATGTCTAGTGTCCTTTATTTATTGTTTTTTCACTTTTAGTCTTTAGTGTCTTACAGTTTTCTTACTGTTATTATCAACAGCATCTGTGCATGAGCACATGGGGAAAGTGACAAGCTAAAATACTCACAATTAGTGCAAGAGTGTAGTTTAATGCAGTTAAATGGCTCATGTGTTTAACGAATGGACTTTTATTTATTTTGTGTTGCAGGTGAACTAGTGTGCATGGTCCCTGGGAACTATGGAAGTCTTCAGGTTTGTCCACTTTCCAGTGTTAATGGGTGTTTCTGCAACTACGGGCATTTTAAGTCCCAGCAATGAAACTTTGGAAAATTTGCAGTGTTATGATAAATATATACACAGTGTTATTACCCATGTTGACATAAAAAATAATTACAAACACCACTTTTCTTCATGTCCCACATCCGAGTTCTGCTAAATTCAGCATCATGTTAATAATAATAGAGCTAAAAATGTGTCTGTTGGTGTCTGTTTATGAGTTGTAAGAAATCATAAATTATCTTTAAGGAGGAGTAGATGTTTACAGGTAAGCTCAGCTCTGTTGAATTTAATAGTATGTCAATGGAGGTTTTGCTCAGACAGTAGGAAACAGTTTACTTTATTTACCTCGTCAGTCATTTAAAATGTAAATTAACTTATCAAATCGCTATTCACTCAGTTCATCTGATAAATGTTTTACAAAGCAGAATCCCCGATTTAATAAAATCCCGTTATAAAAATTGCATGCTGACTGGCGGTGTTCTGGGATGTAAAGCAGCAACGTTGCATCATATTTTAGTTTATTAAACTTAGTTCACAGAAGAGCTGTTGAAGTTAAATATCAGCCAAAATGAAAAGTCTTTCTTAAGGAGTCATACAAAGTCATATGTTATGAATTAGGAGTATCATCTGTGTATCGAGGAACCCAGATCTGTTAAATTGAACAATATGTTAATGGAGTCTGGCAGTCACTTCCCACCGTCCCCTGCGTGGGTGACGTTATTGGTTGCATATGAAGCGTTTCAGGGCAGAGATCCGTTCACAGCATCATACTTGAAACTGAATTACATTTCAATGGTACCTTTTAAAACATGTTGGTTGCACTGGAATCTAAATAATAATAAAAAAATGTCCTATTTGTAATGCTGTCTGGATGTTAGTATAATTATCTATTTTTGATTGCTGACACTGTTACTTCATTATTAAACCTGCCTGGGTGAATGCAAGGATTCATTTATTTATTTATTCATTTATTTTTACAAATTTATCAGTACACCAAGGCCACCTTTAGTCCTTTCATCCAGCCAATTTCTTGAAGAAAATGTTTTCGTTCTGTAGAGATTTAATCAGAACATTTGTCCTTCCTTGCAGACAATACTGCGTCCCGTCAGGTAAAAATATAATTTCTTCTCATCAGTTCCTGTAATCCTTTCAGCGGATTAATAAGTGACAGTTCCATGTTCGTTAGCTCCTATGGAAGCGCAGGACGGACAGCCTCTCATTTCTAGCTCTTGTCGACAAGCATGACTCTCCGCTCAGACCACATTCGCCCAGCAAACGGATGATCTCCTCTGGAGAGAAAAGGAAAAACTTGTTATCCAGAAAGTTTCCTGCACTGAAAATCATTTTTAGAGACAACTCACCTGGATCGTTCTCAGCAATGGTAATGAGGTAGAATAACCCTTTACTGGAGAGCAACTGTGCTACCACAGGTAGAAATCTGTCGGTCACCTCTCGCCCTCGCTTTCCGCCGGCCCAGGCAGCTTCTATACCTGTACCGCCCACCTGCAAGGAAAGCACACATTGATCAAATGCTCCTCATCTGTGAGCTGAAGATGTACAGAGCTGCTGCACCACCTCTTCTGAAGGTGTCACCACGTAGGGAGGGTTGAAGAGGAGGACGTCCACTTTCCCACTTAAACGGGGCAAAAGAGTCTCCACCTAAAGGAAGAAAAGGAAGTTTAAGAATCAAAATCCTTGCACTTAAAGGGACTGTTTGTAACTTCTTAAGCGTATAAATGTACCGGGTCGGACACATGCACGCTCGCATATGCACGCTAGCGTGTTGCCGGAGTCTCGTCTCCTCTGCCTGCTTGTCTTCACTCACACCGCATGCACTCTCGCTGTCTCGCTCCACCTCTACACGTGCATGCGCGCTCACTCCACACTGCAGAAGAGTTAGTAGCTCTGAGAATATCTAGTGAATGTACAGTGGACGTTTGTGCAGAAATAACTGCTGCAGCTCCTCCAGACCAACAGAGGTTTCCCGTGTCTTGTGAAGTGACGGGGCTCCGCAGAGAGAAACGTTATCCTTTTAGCTCACGTGTGTCGCCTCACTGTTTTGAGCGATGCTCGTTCATGTCTATTTAGAGCGAGCAAGCGCTTAAGTCGTTGACTTAACGGCCACAGGTGTCGCTGTTAACAAGCATTTCTGAAAGTTACAAATAGTCCCTTTAAAGCATGAAATGTGAAGGTAAAAGTCTCACCAGGGATGTGAGGACAGGCTGCAGTGAAACATTGTTACAGGAAGCTGTCTTAGCTGTGCACTCTGCTGCTGCAGGATTCACATCTGTGCAACTGAGAGAGAAACACATATTTAAGATTAGAATAAGCCCATTATTTCTAAACCAGACATGGGGGAAACATTTTTTTTAACTCACAGATATAGAGCTGAAGGTCCAAGCACTGATGCCAGAAAAGCTGACACCACTCCTGAGCCACTGCCAACCTCCAAACACACACAGGGGCTAGAAACAGCAGAGAAACAGACACATTTAAGGGGTCAGAGGTCATGGACAGGTGAGCAGGACATGCACAGGTGAGCAGGACATGTACAGGTGAGCAGGACATGCACAGGTGAGCAGGTCATGCACAGGTGAGCAGGACATGCACAGGTGAGCAGGTCATGCACAGGTGAGCAGGACATGTACAGGTGAGCAGGACATGTCCAGGTGAGCAGGTCATGCACAGGTGAGCAGGACATGCACAGGTGAGCAGGTCATGCACAGGTGAGCAGGACATGTACAGGTGAGCAGGACATGTCCAGGTGAGCTAAAGGAAACACAAAGTGTCTGACCTGATCAGCTGCAGCCTCTCTGCGTCTCTCTCCAGGGCGTCAATCAAGAGAAACGAGTCCTCCGACGGCTCGTACACGTCTCGGAAGTGTCCTCGTCCAGCGTGGGAGTACACAGGTGTGGGATGATGAGTGTGGGACATGTCCACCTCTCAGGTAACCAGCTGGGACGCTGTAACAGTCTGCAGCAGCTCCGAGCTCCTAGTAGACTTGTACACACACAGACTGAGTCTCTCTCTAGAGCTGCTTCACGTCAGGTATTGATCTCAGATGGTCACGGTTCCGAGAGGTCGTCGGGCAGAGACTGCTTTCTGACAGTTGTTTCGCAATTTACTAAATTACATTATCTACAACAACATGTTCAACACATGTTAGCACGTTCACGATCCACTTCCGTGTTTTGATACGACGTCACGATGACGTACATTAACCCATTACTGTGCTGTTGGAATATATGTGTATATAAATATATATATATGTGTATGTGTGTATATCTATATATATGTATGTATATACTGTATATGTGTATATATATATGAATATATATGTATCTATACATATATATATATGTGTGTATATATATGTATATATGTTTATATATGTATATGTATGTATGTATATATATATATATAAAAAACCGGGAGATTTCACAGTTATACGCGGCATAATGTAGCACCCTTTGTTTGTAATATTGTGATTTTAAATGAGCGTCACCATGGCACATTTCACTCAATCCTGACACTTTTGTTATTGTGATGGACTGAATGAGTGAAATATTAAAGATTACTTTTTCTCCCCTCACTTCTTTATGTTGAATACAAACCTGCAACTTTTAAAGTGATTTAATACTTTTCTTTGATTACAAACACAATTTTGAGTCATGCATACTGGAATTAACATCCAATTAGTAGCAACAAGCTGTAAAAAAAAATACATAATTCAAACTAAAATATTAATTAAAAAAAAATAATTCATATATATATGTGTGTTTTCTGGTCGTTCATTTGTTGTTTTGTTTTTGATGAGTAATAATGTCATTTTTTATTTTATTAAATAGTGCATATTTTATATCCAAATTGTGCAAATAAATCAAACTAAGCCATAAAAAAACCCCTGTGCTCCACCGCCACTTGGTACAGTCTGGTTCCCTCTTGTATTAATGACATTGGATTCTTCCACTTCCTGTTTGTCAGTCGGACCTTTGATTGGGAGCAAACGAGGACCTGAGCGCGCGCTTCAAACAGGTAAGACTAAAACAATTACAAACAAACCAACAATAATCACTAACCATGCTAAAAACTCACCTTTGTGTATATGTTTTCTTCATTGTTTGACAAATATTAGTAAAAGAACTGATAACATAACACAGTAAGAGTTGCATTGATTGATTGATTGATTGATTGATTGATTGCACAGACCGGACACAGCTGTGGGAACTTTTTCTAATTGCACAACAGGCACTTTGAAATCTGACCTACTTTATTTGAATGCACTATAAATGTGCTATTTTATGATATTCTAAAATGGTGTATTTTTTTTAATATTTCTGCATACTGGTGTCAAACAGTCTTGGATTCAGGGTCTGAAATTAACGTTTTTGTATGCCACTTCTGAAATATAGGTTTTAAAATTGTAAACTCTGAGTCAGTGGTACCAGGCTGTAGAATTATGTTATATATCATGTAACCTTAATGCATGACTATGTTTGGTAACACTTCATGTTACAGGTCTGCAAATTTCATGGTAATTAGTTGATAATTGGCAAGTTACCTATTTGAAATTTCTTTGGAATTACTGCCAAATTACCCCAATATTCACCTAAAATTACTTTATTATAAACATAATTTAATAATTATATGCTAAAATAGTATATAATCTTTAAAATAGGGCCCTTAGGCGCTGCTCTTCATCGGAGGTGGAAAACCAAAACTAATAAAAGACACAAATCTCACCATTGTGTGACTTATTGTCAACACAGATGTAACCTGGAAGCTAATGTCATGTTTCAGAGAGTTTTTAAAGAAATTTAAAAGAAGTTATTTGCTAATTATCATCAATATACCAGCAGACATGGAAATAAAGCAGATCAATTAACCTTGTATTCTTTTCCTGGAAATGTATTAAATAAATTACCAGCTATTGAGAAATAGCTGAATATAATTATGAAATAATGTTTATAATAAAGTAATTTTCAATAAATGTATAGGTAAATATTGGGGTAATTTGGCAGTAATTCCAAAGAATTTTTACAAATAGGTTACTTGCTAATTATCACCTAATTACTGTGGATTTTGTGGACCTGTAAAATGAAGTTTTACCATATATTTAATTTAGGCTTTAGAATTGCTTTTTAAAAATAATATTTCTTAATATAAGGAAAACCTGTCTGCCATGGTGGCAGGTGACCTGAAAATTGATTGGTGATTTCTCCTATTCTAAAATGGTGTGTTTGAATATTTCTGCATACTGGGGTCCCTAAACAGTCTTGGATTACATAAATTGGGTATTGAGAGGACATCACTAAAGAAATGAGCAAAGTAAAAATATGGTTTGATATAAAAACAAATTATCATTAAACTTGAACAAAACTAAAGTAATGTTATTTGGTAAATTGTAGAGTTAATATTAATTATAGTTAATTGTTAAATTTAGCACCTAATCTGTGTAACAAATGGTTTCAACCCAAAAATTGCTGCAACAACTTATGGAGACATAATAATAATCACAGACTTATATCATAATGTTGTAAGCCCTTATACTTTTTTTTCATCTGTCCTGCAGCTCGGAGTCCAGTGTTGCCCCACCTGTCGTCGTCTCTTCAGGGCCTGTGGACCATCCGAGCCTTTGGAGCAGAGGAGAGGTTCCAGAAAGCCTTCGATGCCCAGCAGGACCTGCACTCAGGTTCTCCTCAGCCTCAGCACCTTTACATTCACTGCTCATCAATATCAAGCATTTGTGAGCTGCGTCAGTGCAGTGTCTATAATCTATGTCCTCGTCCTGAACAGAGGCCTGGTTACTGTTGCTGACCACCTCTCGCTGGTTCGCTGTCCGTCTCCACGGCATCTGCTCCATCTTTGTTACCGTCACCACCTTTGGCCGCCTGCTGCTCAGAGACCGTAAGGAAGAATTTTAATCTTTTCATATTAAAGTGATAGTTTGGTTGTTTTGAAGTGGGGTTGTATGAGGTTCTTCACCATAGTCAGTGTATTACCTACAGTAGTTGGAGTTTGGAGAATCAGACAGGAGTACCAGAACGGGAGCAAAGCAATGTACTGCTGCGGACGGGGCCGGCAGCAAAACGGATTTTAGAAACATGAAAAAAATCAGTTTAAGTGTATGCTATATTTAGAATATAATGAAGGCTCTGGAGGAGGTCAGTATCCAATCAGCACACTCCAGCAGTTGATCTTCTAGCTTCCATTGTCGTGTGCGTCAGGCAATCACTCACTCGGCGTTCCCTGCAGGTGCAGCTGAAGTCCGCGGTGGAGGAGCTGCCCGGGCAGTTGGAGACGGTTCTGGCCGAGTCGGGCTCCAACTTCAGCGTGGGCCAGAGGCAGCTGGTGTGTCTGGCCAGTGCCATCCTGAGGAAGAACTACATCCTGGTCATCCACGAGGCCACGGCCAACGTGGACCCCAGGTACTGTTGACACAACTCACCTCATTGGCAAAAAATGCATGCAGTAGTACTGTGTACTCCGTTTTTATTCCTCCTATTAGTTTGTCTTCAAAGCTTCCTGCTGTAGCTGCTGGTCCTGCTGTAGCAAACGTGCAGTGAAAGCAAGTATGTTGGTGCTTTTAGACGTAGTTATGATCTGCATGTTAGAAAAGGGAAGCATTTTTCATCTGGTAATTAGAACTGTATCATAACATAGAACATCAAACCACTAGTGCAGCAGTTACAAACTCAAAAGATCCCGCCAACAAAAGCTTATTGTTCTTATCAAAGACTTTATTCATTTTACTCGTGGCTCAGGTAGTAAAATGCATTTCTTTAACATCTCTACCGTGTCTCTGCAGGACAGATGAGCCGATACCTCGTCGTCTCAACACCATCATAGACCGGTGAGTCCTCTTACTCATAGATTCTAGAAAAGAGTTGTTGTTTATCATCATAAAGGTCATAGTATGTCATGAAGTCATGTAGCGTTATTGCATAGAGCAGATTAGTAATCAATCATTACTAAATATCAAAATATGGATCTAGAATTAATAACTCAAAATTAGGAATCATAAACCCATGAATTGTTGTAAAATGTGAAGGAGAGTGATGACAGTCAGCAATCACAATTCACCCTTATATCCAATTCAATTATTTCATT